>NC_089744.1:79323516-79343516 GCF_040412425.1 Macrobrachium rosenbergii | reverse complement strand
ATTTCTTTTCCTCTGCATTTTTCACCCAAGCATCACAGAGTAAAGTTTTAGTTTTCTTTAAAGATAACTATTGTGACGGCTTTGTCTGTCCGTCCGCACTTTTTCTGTCCGCAATTTTTTTGTCCGCACTTTTTTGTCCGCTCTCAGATCTTAAAAACTACAGAGGCTAGAGGCTGCAAATTGATATGTTGATCATCCACCCTCCAATCATCAAACATACCAAATTGCAGCCCTCTAGCCTTAGTAGTTTTTATTTTATTTAAGGTTAAAATCAGCCATAATTGTACTTCTGCACCGCTATAAGTACCAACAACACAGGTCACCACCGGACCGTGGCTGAGTTTCATGGGTCATGGCTGAAAGTTTCATGCAGCATTATACGCTGTACAGGAAGCTCGATTTCGCAGAAGAATTTTCGGCGCATTTTTTACTTGTTTGTTCATGTATGACAAAAATACCAAACAGACTGGGCAGCGTTGATCAATGCATTATTGAGAATATCTCTTGATTTTCTTCTGAACGTTATCAGCCAGGTAGAGTGAGAATTATCTTGTCTAGACCCTCCTCTTTTTATCTTCTCTTCTCTCTCTCTCTCTCTCTCTCTCTCTCTCTCTCTCTCTCTCTCTCTTTATCCACTCAAGCTGCAACCAACAACAGTCGACTAACAGCCCGGTATTCAATCACTGCTTAGGTAACCGGAGGTCTACATGATTTTCGGGAACGCGCCCCTATCATTCCTCCTCTTCTGGCCTTGGAATTGAACGGTGGTCATTCTTTTTCATTTTGTGAGCTAAACGCGATATTACTGCTTTACGAGAGAGAGAGAGAGAGAGAGAGAGAGAGAGAGAGAGAGAGAGAGAGAGAGAGAGAGAGAGAGAACTCAGATGCAATACACTCGGTGTTCTATGACGTCTATCTTCAACTCAATCAAAGATTTACAACAGTTTTGGCAGTACTCATGTTCTCAAGCACGTACAGACATTCGGGTAAGTCGTACACGATATTACAGTTTGCTTACGCACACATACACACACACACATATATACATATATAAATATATGTATATATACAATATTTTATATATATATATATATATATATATATATATATATATATATATATATATATATATATATGACTATTTATATGCAAATAGCTTATAAGTCCACCGTCCCGTTAGTGCGTCACTGTAGTCCTGATTCCTCGTGACAGTTCGGGACGGTGGACTTATTATCAACTAAAAACTGTTGAAAATATATTAAGTAGATGAAGGATTAAAGGACGTTTGTTTCTGATTATATATATATATATATATATATATATATATATATATATATATATACATATACATATGCAGATAGCTTATTGTTATTGCCGACAGTTCGCAACACAATAAACTTGAAGGATGAGGATGCTTTCCCCTACTACTTCCCTTCGTGGTGTGTGTGTGTGTGTATATATATATATATATATATATATATATATATATATATATATATATATATATATATATATATATATATATATATATACATATATACTGTATATATATTATATACTTATTTATTTATTTATACATATTTAAATATATACACATATGTTCTCTCTCTCTCTCTCTCTCTCTCTCTCTCTCTCTCTCTCTCTCTCTCTCTCTCTCTCACGCCCGAAAAACGCTACAGTGCCGAATATATAATTGAAAGTTCTGGTTACTTTCAGAATTGCTACAGTCTGAGCGTGAATTATATAATAGAGAGGCGAAAGAGAAGACAATTGGCAAAATACAGTGTTGGTAAATATATGTAGCTTTTTATGACTATTTTTTTCTCTATGATGCAAACACAACACAGAGAATAGCGAATGATTTAATCATGCGCTCACACAAGCGTGTTTGTCTATGTGAAGAAAATATGTGCCTGCGTAGATACAACTGCATGCATGAATACTTGCAGATATACAAACACACCTCAATATGTATTTGATTAAAAAAAGAAATATTGCTAACTGTCTACCTAATCAAAAATAAGATAATTTTCTTTGGCAAAACAAAATAAATAAAACAAGCTGTCAATCTCCACGCACGAATAAATCCATAAACACAAATATACCTCAATGTGCATATGATTAAAAAAAGAAACATTACTAAATATCTACCTAATCAAAATCAAGACAATTTTCTTTGGCAGAACAAAATAAATAAAACAGGCTGTGAATCTCCACGCATGACTAAATCCATAAACACAAACATACCTCAATATGCATATGATTAAAAAAAAAGAAATAATGCTAACTATCTACCTAATAAAAAATCAAGACAGTTTTCTTTTGCAAACAAAATGAAAACACAAGCTGTGAATCCCCAAGCGCTGGCGCTAAGATAACACATCCCATTAAGGCCTTGGAAGAAGTTCTCTTTATTGAGCTGAGTAAATGGCAATAAGATGTTGCGATGCTTCCCTTCTCTGAACGTTGGAATGAATCTTGAATAATTTTGAGATAAGCTTCGGCGGAAACGCAGGCAGTCGTCTGTAATTTTCTCGTTCATAATGGAGGAAACGTAAACGCAGAATGTGATGCTATGCGATGCTTTCATCATTAGAAGGTTTTGAAAGAATGCAAAAACTGTTTGGGATTAGAGATTAATGATCATTCAAAAACAGACCATTGCAGAATTGTCGTCTGTTAAGTTTGATTTTGAAAGGCAAGGTTTATGCTAATGTCACAAAAGAACATTTCACTTAGATGAAAGTAGAACCTGATTAAAAGGCGGCAAATCATTACACTGAAAAGAAAAGCAATCGAACGCATGATTAGGTTTTAATTTTCTTTCACGTATTCTTTCACTAATTCCATTTTCCTTGATTTTTTAAAATTCTTTTTCTTTTTACTTTCACAGTTGGGTGAAGAAGGTATCAAGTCTTCGTAACTTGAGTTCTTTTTAGAATCAATCATTCACATTGCTGTAATTCATTTGATTCTAAAGCAAAACAAACAAACACGTTCAGTTCAGGGCGTATCCTCCAGGTATGAAGTTACAACTTGACAAATGATCTCTCAAGTCATTAAAATAATTAACTGAATACTGTTTAATCGTTTCTTTGATATATAAATTTTTTCCCTAAAGAATTCCGGAAAATATCCTGATTCATTTTCTACAAATCTCTACACAGTAGGAGAGATGGCTCATACTGTAACAAATCCCCAAACCTACACCGATATCTAATAAAGTTCGATCTCTTACAATATCGCCCTATGAAAGTTAGACTTAGGTGCCTCCAAAATTAGTGCTTCCGTTCCCCACTTGCATACGTATCCAATCGGCGGAATCGAGTTTTCTGTACATCATATAATCAAGGCCACCAAAAATAGATCTATCTTTCGGTGGTCTCGGTATAATGATGTATGGGCAGCGGCCCATGAAACTTTAACCACGGCCCGGTGGTAGCCTATCCTATGTCGTTGCCAGAAGAACGATTATGGCTAACTTTAACCTTAAATGAAATAAAAACTACAGAGGCTAGACGGCTGCAATTTGGTATGTTTGATGATTGGAGGATGTATGATCAACATAGCAATTTGCAGCCCTCCAGCCTCAGCAGCTTTTAAGATCTGAGGGATGACAGAAAAAGTGCGGACAGAAAAAAGTGCAAAGAGAATAAAGTGCGGGCGGACAGACAAAGCCGGCACAATAGTTTTCTTTTACAGAAAACTAAAACCATCACAGGCCATTTATCACATCAACAAACATCAAAAACAGACAGAACCGTTAAATGCTAACGTAGAGGAGGCACCAGCCAGATGGTGAGACATTTAGATCACCCTAAGCCCTGAAAATAATACGAAAAGTTGCTCGGTGAAAATTTGTTGAGCTTAGGAAGCAGCAACAACACCAGTAAAATGCAGGTCAGGTGTGAAATACCAGTTGATATGTCAATAGGTTCTACTTTTTCTTCGCGTCTCGTCAACAACGTTCGCTTAATCCTTCGGAATCGACTATCATTTTAATGTTTATGTCCTGTGCAGACACCTGTGAAAATGTCAGGTCTCTTTAATGGCACCTGGGCTAACTATCAGGTCGTAAAACAACAGGTTCACTGCCTAATGGCAGGTGTCTATCAGTTGAAGTGCTAAACAAAAAAACAAAAAACAAAAAATCTCGTTTGATTTTTATTCTTAAGAAGGTAACAGACCTGGGAGTCTGGCCAAGTCCCAAAGACCTAAATTCATTTGCTTTACTTTGAATAAGAATCATAATACCAAAAAAATAATTTATTTTATTTTTTAGTGACCAATAGTAACCTCGTAACTTTGCTTATTCGTTTGAAATCAGTCAGTTGATGGATTACCCATTACGACGCAAAAGGTCATCTGCATGCCTCCAAGAATCCCAATAAGCAGAATTTCTACCAAATTATGAGAAACCTCATAAAGTAGATATCATAATAAACATATTCATGAGGTTCTGACGCTAATCGTTATTCTAAAAACTATGTATCAGAACAACCTGATACAAGCTGGAGAATCACCCAACCAATAAGAGCAGTTAAATAAATATAAATACAAGATTAATTATACTGCATGTATGCATACGCACTGACTGGGAATGTTGAGAGAAATACCACCATCTAGTGAAAAAGACTGAAAATGTTTGCAAGAGAAGTACACAGAGAGTAGATATGAGCAAGAGTAAAGTTGTTAATATATGAAAACCAGCAATGGCTCTTAATATGGATGGAAGATGAATGGAAGCAGCTGGTTTGTAAAGGTATATGGAATTAAATATGGCGGATATTGGCGGGATGCGAAAAGAGGTAAGGTACAGAATATATGAAGCAAGGAAGGTAGCAGAAGACTGAGGAGATATCAGAATTGTCAAAGGAAGCTAAGGTGGAATGTATGAATGGATTGTGAAGCCAATTCTCCCTTATGGATGTGGAATGTGAATGTTAAATGCAATCAGAAGAAAAAGGAAGAAGTTAAAATTAACTGTTTGAGTAGTGTATGTGGCGTAAGAAGAATAATGTATACGAAATACCGCGATACATAAAGTAGTAAAAAGTTTTTCCTGGGTGAAGGGGCAATGAATTAGAATATTCTGAGATGGCTCGGTCATGTGAAAAACAAAATATGGAAAACGATAGGCTGGTAAAAAGAATACACAAATCAGAAGCATTATGAGGGAAGAGGAGAGGAAAACCTAAAAAAAGGATGGATAGATGGGGTGAAAGAGGTACACTATTGGAAAGAACGACCCGAATATTCAGGGAGTGCTAGAGGTCTTGCAAGAAATGGCTAATGTGAAACTTTTCGTACGGCGAATTCATCCAAGATTCAGCACCTCAGAGAGTCAATGTAACAATGACAGCTGCTGTCTTAAACTATCTCTTGGGGAAACGACTTCGTGTTAAAAAAAAATACATATGCATATGAATGTGATAGTGATCATTATTTTTACTTTTTTGGAACCCAGCCCTTATTAGGCAAACGACCTAATGATAAAATTATATGTATTCATCTGTGTATATGTGTGTATATATATATATATATATATATATATATATATATATATATATATATATATATATATATATATATATATATATATATATATATATATATATATATAAAGTTGTAGCCATGAAGGAAAACTGAAACCCTGGAGATGCTAAGTACTTTCGTCTTGTTGTGACCATGTCTTCGTAATAAGACGAAAGTATTTAGTATCTCCAGTTTCATTTTCCTTCGTGGTTGTAACTTTCCTGTATGATCATCTCGTTTTTAATTTTTCGTGATTTAAAATCAAACATACACACACATATACATATATATATATATATATATATATATATATATATATATATATATATATATATATATATATATATATATATATATATATATATATATATATATATATATATATATATATATATATATATATATATATATATATATATATATGTATATATATATGTATATATATATATATATATATATATATATATATATATATAATATATATATATATATATATATATATATACTGTACATATTTATAAGTGTGTGTGTTTGTGAATTTATGTGTGTGTTCAATCAGATTAACGAAAACAATGAGGAAAGAAAATTATTTACCAGTGCGCACACGCAAATATCCAACAATGGAACGCCGATTAAAATATGAATATAACTTCACAAAGATAAAAACCAGCGAGAACCAGGGATATATAGAACATCTTAATCCGGGAGGAGGAAGAAGAAGAAGAAGAAGCCGGGGAGCATTCGTTTTCTCGATAATGTTAGTTCAGTTCTCCAATGAATCACTTTATCTCGACAAGTGACCTCAGACAGAAATAAAAACCGGTACACCTGGGACGATGAGCCAAATGAGAAAGTAGGCAATTAATGATAGAGTTCGATGAGGAGAAGAGATAAACGCAAAGCTATGATATATGACATTCAAAGACTTTACGGTATATGTAGATAAAAAACCGGGGAAAAAAGTTGTTAGGTCACTCCTTCGTTGACAAGGGAATAATTTTATCCGGTGTTATTTTGGAATGATGTGCGGTACCGTAAACATATTTCGCTTCACTGAATAGGTTTTATATATTTTTTTTATAATAATTTCCCAAAATTATTTCCGTTTTTTATTCTTTATATTTGCATTTTATTAGAGAAGGTGGGCACAGGAAACATCAACTGAATATTTGAGAATCAATTAAATGAAATCTATGCTTTCATGCGTATTTATATGCAAATGAGTAGGTGAAATGTAAAAACTTTTTTGCGATGACAGCTGATTGCATAATCAAGCTGTTTTATTTATTGCTCTTAAAAACCCATCATCACTAACAGTTCTTATTAAAATCATGCTCTCTGTGGATGCTGGAGTGAAAAGAAATACTTAAGTTTCTCGTGAGAGCAAAACCTTTACACAGTTACTCTATTGATCAAGAATACAAAATGGTCCTGAAATATCTATCACCTAAGTATTTGTAAAATTATCAGCTAAGTGCTGCCATGTTTGCGAATTAAGTGAATTAACTGAACTCTTACGAAGTTGTCTAACCTGCTTCGCTTGCCACGGTCGCTTGCTTTCATAAGAAAAAACTTGAAAGCCAAGTAACGAACAATAATGAAAACATGGATAATTCATGATGAAAGATTTACGACCAAAATGTTAAAACACCTATCACTGCCATCGACATGTAGATATTTTGCACTGGCTTGAATTGATTACTTTGTCATCGTCATCGTGGACAAGAACAAGACTTATATCAACAAACAACTTCTTGTTTTAAAAGCAGTTCGGGTAATTTGGAGTTCTCAGAACTTTGTAAAGAAATCCAATCACTTATCAGTTATAATCAGTCTCGCATTAAAAAGTATATGGTTAATATAAGGACAAATCACCATTATAGAAAGTATTACGTGAGACCTTGCTTTTCGTGGTAATTATTAATAAATTTAACCTGAAACTCAAAGGGAATCAGAATAGCATACAAAACCCATTAAAACGTCTAAAATCTCCCTAGCATGCTACTAACAGTGAGCACATCAGAATTATTGTACCAATTAAATAAAATGATGCAGTTGCAAAACCAGAAAGCTTCCGAATACGTCTTTCACAAGAGAAGTCTTAAATTAGAAGTGAGAGAGAGGCCTCTAGGTTTATCAAATTTCCGTAATTTACTGCGTTAATGAATACATAATGCACAGCCGAAGTCACCTTAAATTATTTTGATAAATCACTTCAATAAATAAAACAGAAAACAATTTTTTCCCTTATCTCTCATCTGAATTATTTTGGAGTATTAATGAATTTATGCTCTAGCATAAAATCCACTTTCCTTTATACTGCATATGACAATATTTGATCCGTGCTTCAATGTCCATATTTAAGACGCCAAATACTATGAGATACATTTCCTATGAAAGCCTAAACACGGACAAAGAAATCTGAGAAAATCTGTGACAAATATTTGTCATTATACGAAAACGATCAGGGACCAGAGGGTGTTTGTTGTCGACTGGGCGTATCACACACGGAAGGTTGGAGGTCGAATGACAAATTGACACATCTCTCTCCCCCGTGGTTTTTTTTTTTTTTTTTTTTTTTCTGTACCATTAATTTGTCACGTCCGTTGTGGGGATAGGGCTACAGACTTTCTGTCTCAGAATGTTTCTTCCCTAGGGGGGTGGATAATGGAACATGCTTTCCCATAGAGTCCGGGTAGCGTTTCTCTCTCTCTCTCTCTCTCTCTCTCTCTCTCTCTCTCTTGACGTTAAGGTTTATTACCCCCTATATTCCTCTTAACAAGGTCCACTATGATATAAGGTCTACAAGGGCCTCATCAACTGGTTATAAAACTACCACCGTAGCACCATACCCCGCCATTAGGAAATTTCTTAAGATATATATTTTCGCTATAAAAGAATAATTCTACTGCACTTAAGTCGAACGACTATCCTTAATGCACAAGTCAATTCCTGTACAGCATTCTCATCATTATAGTTAATAACCACACTCAGTAGTCGTCATATATATATATATATATATATATATATATATATATATATATATATATATATATATATATATATATATATATATTTATATTATTTGTTTATCTGTTTACTTATTAGAGGGACCTTATATCCATGACTGCCCTACATGAAAATTTAATCATCTGGAGAGGGGTACGCAATGAGTGTTTTAATACAATTTCGTAAAAATTTATACATACGGTCCCGAGATATTAATACAAAGACATACAAAGACCCAAATATCACCTCATCCAAACTACTTTGGCCTGGGATAATAACTGAAGAGAGCAACGATGGTTTCATGGTTTTACTAAAGTTCTTCCATAACTGGTATGAAATACTAAATTTTGAAAATGTGGACGTCAGCATTTACTGACAACCATTAACTATAGATATGGAAATCATCTGGTTTATAAAAAAATTTGTTATTGACTGGGAATATGAATAAATTCTACTCATTCTTGAAAACTTATAAAAGGCATATTCCACAATATGGTCAGCCTTTTAAAGGTCAAATTCAAGAAAATCAATCCAAACTATTGTGAGTCAATTTTTCATCAACCCGAATGGAAGAAGCTCGAAAAATTAACATTTTAATCAAAGCTTTACAAGATTTAGAATGCTTTCACTTTTGCATCTTACTAACACTAACTCAAATGCTGAAAGAAAACTATCGATGGAGTAAAAACTAGCACCCGTCTGTGCTCTTATCCAAAGAATATCAGAAAAAATTCCTAGTTTAAAAAAATGGCCATTTTCTAAGCTGTACTAACATTTTATTGTGTTGAGCTCAAGATATAACTGGAAAATCCTTCGCCCTTTAATCTGTAATGTTGGAAGATGTAAGTTTTTCGTAATCTCAACAGATTACTCCATTAACACTTTTAATTTCATTTTTTTAAGTCCATACACTCCCCGTATGAGATATTTACTCACTTGCCTTGCAACCCCTCTCAAAGAAAAGAAAATGGGGAAAAAGGCTCTCACGCTCCAGGAAAAAAAATAAATAAAACAATAGCGAGAATTACACAGCTGTTATTTCCACGACTTCAAAAAACACACTTCAGACTATAAAACTCTATGATTCACCTCTGAGTTGTTTTTATACGCTATTTACAAATAAATGCCAGCGTATACACACGTATTATTCATGGATAGTGCAGAGCAGATATTTTACCAAGTAATATAATTATTTCAGAATTTCGGCTCCAGCATTATAGCAAAGACACAGCATATTTTAATAGGACAATTAAAAATCATCTTCGTTAAAACTGACAAATGCCTAAGAGAAGTATATTGTAAAGTAAACAGATGAGAATCTCTGTCCTTTGACTTACTAAAAGGAAAAACGATCATAAAATGTTCGCAACAGGTAAAATATAAACTCCCGTACTTTTCATCCCCATATCAACTCAGAATTTACGGGAAATGTCACAAATGTACATTACAATGCCGAAAGTGCATTTTAATAACAATATCGATAAAAAAGAAAACAAATCGTCATCACATAGAGTATAAATAAGGAAAACTAATTATCCAACACTTCAATCAGAATTAAAAACTTTGTGAAAGTTTTACTTTCCGTCTTTAAAAGTAACTTCTATCCCTTCTGAAGTGACGGCTTCAAAAGTCTCAAAAAACAGACATAAAAAAATCCTAGAAAAATATCATAAAAATATGTAGATATCTAAACAATATAATTATCAAAACGACCATCCTATGAATAAATAACTATTCATTTACGCACATTAAATCTTAAATATGTTTCAATTAGGAAAATTAAAATTTTAAAGACATAAGAAAGAACGACTTTGCAGCGTAATATATTTTAATCACTTACGTTTCAAGAAACAAAATATGTTTTATCTGTCGCGTTTTATAACCATTATAAATAACAGAATGTTAATATGCCGTATGCTCACTAGCGCTCTCTGTCTCCCCTCTCTCTCTTATATATATATATATATATATATATATATATATAGCATATATATATATATATATATATATATATATATATGTATATATATGTATATATATATATATATATATATATATATATATATATATATATATGTATATATATGTATATGTATATATATGTATATGTATATATATATATATATATATATATATATATATATATATGTATATGTATATATATGCATTTATGTGTGTATGTATGTATAGTATGTGTATATATATATTATGTTGTTATATATATATATATATATATATATATATATGATTATTATCACTTTTAATATGTGATTCATTTATCATTGGAATATTGTCACAGGTAAAAAATAAGAACGGTGGGAATTTGATTGGCTTTCGACTTTATTTCCAAGCCTTCGTCAATGGCTTGAAATAAAGTCGAAACCGGTCAGGACCTACACTGCTTCTCTTATTTTACCTGTGATAATGTGTGATATATATATACAGTATATATATATATATATATAGTATATATATATATATATATATATATATATATATATATATATATATACTATATATATATATAGCCAACAGTCAAGCGGCAAATTCACAATCAGGAGATCCATAAGACAAGAAGTCTTCAAAGTTCTTTATTTAGAAACGTTTCGTGCAATCCTTTGCACATCATCAGTCTGCAATAAATTATAAAGAGCAGTTAAAACTAAAGTTAAAATAACAATTATTATACCGACAGTAAAAAAATTTTATAAAGTCAATAAAATAAAATAAAATAAAATAAATAAATAAATATATTAAAATTCATCAAGTTTGTGAAGGAAATTTAACTACCTTACAGTACAACGCAAGAGGAAGAATGGCCAGAAGAAATGTCAATGCCCAGACAACACCTTAAGCGAGAGAGAGAAACCAGAAGTGTTACTATTCAAATTAGGGGATAGGTGCTTTATATATAATGACTCAAGGGTAGTTAAAAGGCAGTTTGAGATGTAGCACTGAGAATCGAAAAATGTGTTTTTTCAACATGAATTTTACATTTTGTAGCATGTGTTCGAATGCTAGAAAGTTCTGGATTGGATATACAGGGAACCTGTGTACGATAACTGAGTCCTAAGTGGCTGTAATAGCGGACTTGCAACAGTCTTTTACTGGAACCAACATAAGTACCAAGACATCTTGGGCATTCAAATTTATAGATAATGCTGGACCGTATAAAATCTTGCAACTTGTCCTTATAGAGAAAAATTTCAACCTTTTTTGGATTCATAGGGAATCAAATTTAATTTTAAAAACCTATTTCTCTTTCAATGATACTTTTTATTTTTGAACGTAATTTGTCCGAGTGGGTAAAGGAATAACAGCATACATGTTCAATTTAGGAACATTAAAGTTTTCAGAGGAGGGAGACATATATTTAGAAAGCATATTATTAATTATTTTCTGGACTAGGAATTGAGGATACGAATTAGCCGAAAAAAAACTTTGATAAATAATCAATTTCCAAGTGAAAATTGGACCAACTAGAAGTATATTTGAGAGCTCGATGTACCAATGTTGTAATAGAATTGATCTTAAAAGAATAAAAACAAGAGCTAAAATAGTTACTGCCCAAGCCTGTAAAAGCGTATTTTTACGATAAACAGAAGTCGTAAAGGCATGTTGATCTCTAGTAATTTTACATCCAAAAGATAACGAATTTTGTTGTTCAGTCTCAATAGTAAATTTCATATTGGGATGTGCAGAATTAATAAAATCAAGAAATTCATGACATTGCCAAGGATAAGTGAATAGGCAAAAGTGTCATCAACATATCGTTTATATAGAACAGGCTTAAACTGGGCTGGGCAATTATTTAAAAATTCTTCTTCTAAATGACTCATGAAGAAGTTAGCAAACAACGGGCCCAAAGGGGAACCCATAGCTACTCCCTCGACCTGCAAGTAGAGAGCATTATTAAAAATAAAAACAGTGTCTTGCACTGCAAGCTCAAGTAAGGATTTAAAAAGACTTCTGCTAAAACCATGAAATACATCATCAACTCTAAAGATTTTGTCAAGAATAATTTCAATAGTTTCTGAGACCGGGACATTGGTAAACAAGGCTTCAACGTCAAAACTTGTCATAAAGAGGTCACCGTCTTGTTGGACAATTAGCTGTTGAAATTCGTACCCATTTTTTATGGCAAACTGTGATATGGAAAACTCATTTAGAAGTGTTACAATAAATTTGGAGATTTTATAAGTAGGGCTATTATATGCCGACATAATTGGTCTAAGAGGAATATCTTCCTTATGAATTTTGGTAGTCCGTAAAGTATGCTAAATGATGAGCCGGTAACAAGTAATTCTTGATAGGTAGTATCATTAATTATGCCCTCCTGCTTAATTTTCCTAAGGAATCTATTGATTTTGTCTTCCCTTTTGTATATATCAGCGAAGTTAGGTTCACCTATAAGTTGAAACTTCGTTGTATCATTCAGAACTGAATTCATTTTTTAAATAATTGCCCAGCCCAGTTTAAGCCTGTTCTATATAAACGATATGTTGATGACACTTTTGCCCTATTCACTTATCCTTGGCAATGTCATGAATTTCTTGATTTTATTAATTCTGTACATCCCAATATGAAATTTACTATTGAGACTGAACAACAAAATTCGTTATCTTTTTGGATGTAAAAATTACTAGAGATCAACATGCCTTTACGACTTCTGTTTTATCGTAAAAATACCTTTACAGGCTTGGGCAGTAACTATTTTAGCTCTTGTTTTATTCTTTTAAGATCAATTCTATTACAACATTGGTACATCGAGCTCTCAAATATACTTCTAGTTGGTCCAATTTTCACTTGGAAATTGATTATTTATCAAAGTTTTTTTCGGCTAATTCGTATCCTCAATTCCTAGTCCAGAAAATAATTAATAATATGCTTTCTAAATATATGTCTCCCTCCTCTCTGAAAAACTTTAATGTTCCTAAACTGAACATGTATGCTGTTATTCCCTTTACCCACTGGACAAATTACGTTCAAAAATAAAAAGTATCATTGAAAGAGAAATAGGTTTTTTAAAATTAAATTTGATTCCTATGAATCCAAAAAAGGTTGGAAATTTTTTCTCCTATAAGGACAAGTTGCAAGATTTTATGCGGTCCAGCATTATCTATAAATTTGAATGCCCAAGATGTCTTGGTACTTATGTTGGTTCCAGTAAAAGACTGTTGCAAGTCCGCTATTACAGCCACTTAGACTCAGTTATCGTACAGGTTCCCGTATATCCAATCCAGAACTTTCTAGCATTCGAACACATGCTACAAAATGTAAAATTCATGTTGAAAAAAACATTTTTCGGATTCTCAGTGCTACATCTCAAACTGCCTTTTTAACTACCCTTGAGAGTCATTATATATAAAGCACCTATCCCCTAATTTGAATAGTAACACTTCTGCGGTTTCTCTCTCTCTCGCTTAAGGTGTTGTCTGGGGCATTGACGTTTCTTCTGGCCATTCTTCCTCTCTTGCGTTGTACTGTAAAAGGTAGTTAAATTTCCTTCACAAACTTGATGAATTTTAATATATTTATTTATTTATTTTATTTTATTTTATTTTATTGACTTTATAAAATTTTTTACTGTCGGTATAATAATTGTTATTTTAACTTTAGTTTTAACTGCTCTTTATAATTTATTGCAGACTGATGATGTGCAAAGGATTGCACGAAACGTTTCTAAATAAAGAACTTTGAAGACTTCTTGTCTTATGGATCTCCTGATTGTGAATTTGCCGCTTGACTGTTGGCTATAAATTCTCCCCGATGTTTCATCTGCTGCTGTCGCTCCTGTTCCTCCTCAAGATCCGGCTTCGAGGACTCGTCATTTGCCCAGCTACTCCAACCAAGATACCCTTCCCATGTCCTTGCCCTTGCTAGGTCCCTTGAGAAGTTCACCGTTAGATTGGAAAAGACCAGATGTGATCTTGATTTTCTACAGTTTTGCCAGCTGAGCGGGATTTATCCAAGATTCATTCGTTTCAAACTCTACAAAGCTTCCCTCTACTGTACAGAATTCTACCGAGATGCTCTTGAGGAACTGTTATCCCGGGAAATTGACATCAAGCAGCGGTCCCTGGAAGACTTCAGAAGCGTTGCAGGAACATTCAAGAACACTTGTTTCCACTTTTAACCTTTTTAGACCTTATTGTTTTTAAAAAATTGTTTGCAAAAACTATTAATAATTTTGTCACAGATGTACACACTAGACACCAAAGGAAGTTGAGCGCTCTTGGTATTTGTACTCCTGATTTTGGCTCTCTTAACTCTTGTATTGTTAACCGTTCAGATTTTGTTCTCTCTAAGAGAGAAGAATTTTTATTATCTTTTGGCCTGGATTTTTGTATTCCTTCTTATAGACCCAGCTTTCCCGCATTTTTCTTTCCCTTTGAGGTGTTGTTTCAGAGAATCAAGCATTTGAACCTTACCAACATAAGTGCCTTGCAACAAAAACTCTCTCTTGTACTACATGATACTTACAAAAATTAAAAATAAAATGGGCTCCATTTTTCAAAAAGAAGATATGATCATATTGGAGAAACTTGGTAAAAATAAAATTTGATAATATGCAAACCAGATAAAGGTAGAGGAGTGGTAATTCTAAATAAAGGTGATTATTTGGAAAAAATGAATTCAGTTCTGAATGATACAACGAAGTTTCAACTATAGGTGAACCTAACTTCGCTGATATATACAAAAGGGAAGACAAAATCAATAGATTCCTTAGGAAAATTAAGCAGGAGGGCATAATTAATGATACTACCTATCAAGAATTACTTGTTACCGGCTCATCATTTAGCATACTTTACGGACTACCAAAATTCATAAGGAAGATATTCCTCTTAGACCAATTATGTCGGCATATAATAGCCTACTTATAAAATCTCCAAATTTATTGTAACACTTCTAAATGAGTTTTCCATATCACAGTTTGCCATAAAAAATGGGTACGAATTTCAACAGCTAATTGTCCAACAAGACGGTGACCTCTTTATGACAAGTTTTGACGTTGAAGCCTTGTTTACAATGTCCCGGTCTCAGAAACTATTGAAATTATTCTTGACAAAATCTTTAGAGTTGATGATGTATTTCATGGTTTTAGCAGAAGTCTTTTAAATCCTTACTTGAGCTTGCAGTGCAAGACACTGTTTTTATTTTTAATAATGCTCTCTCTACTTGCAGGTCGAGGGAGTAGCTATGGGTTCCCTTTGGGCCCGTTGTTTGCTAACTTCTTCATGAGTCATTTAGAAGAAGAATTTTTAAATAATTGCCCAGCCCAGTTTAAGCCTGTTCTATATAAACGATATGTTGATGACACTTTTGCCCTATTCACTTATCCTTGGCAATGTCATGAATTTCTTGATTTTATTAATTCTGTACATCCCAATATGAAATTTACTATTGAGACTGAACAACAAAATTCGTTATCTTTTTTGGATGTAAAAATTACTAGAGATCAACATGCCTTTACGACTTCTGTTTATCGTAAAATACCTTTACAGGCTTGGGCAGTAACTATTTTAGCTCTTGTTTTTATTCTTTTAAGATCAATTCTATTACAACATTGGTACATCGAGCTCTCAAATATACTTCTAGTTGGTCCAATTTTCACTTGGAAATTGATTATTTATCAAAGTTTTTTTCGGCTAATTCGTATCCTCAATTCCTAGTCCAGAAAATAATTAATAATATGCTTTCTAAATATATGTCTCCCTCCTCTGAAAACTTTAATGTTCCTAAACTGAACATGTATGCTGTTATTCCCTTTACCCACTCGGACAAATTACGTTCAAAAATAAAAAGTATCATTGAAAGAGAAATAGGTTTTTTAAAATTAAATTTGATTCCTATGAATCCAAAAAAGGTTGGAAATTTTTTCTCCTATAAGGACAAGTTGCAAGATTTTATGCGGTCCAGCATTATCTATAAATTTGAATGCCCAAGATGTCTTGGTACTTATGTTGGTTCCAGTAAAAGACTGTTGCAAGTCCGCTATTACAGCCACTTAGGACTCAGTTATCGTACAGGTTCCCGTATATCAATCC
Source organism: Macrobrachium rosenbergii (assembly GCF_040412425.1). Taxonomy (NCBI): domain Eukaryota; kingdom Metazoa; phylum Arthropoda; class Malacostraca; order Decapoda; family Palaemonidae; genus Macrobrachium; species Macrobrachium rosenbergii. The sequence goes on along the minus strand of NC_089744.1, from coordinate 79,326,924 downwards.
AGAACTTTCTAGCATTCGAACACATGCTACAAAATGTAAAATTCATGTTGAAAAAACACATTTTTCGATTCTCAGTGCTACATCTCAAACTGCCTTTTAACTACCCTTGAGTCATTATATATAAAGCACCTATCCCCTAATTTGAATAGTAACACTTCTGCGGTTTCTCTCTCTCGCTTAAGGTGTTGTCTGGGCATTGACATTTCTTCTGGCCATTCTTCCCTCTTGCGTTGTACTGTAAGGTAGTTAAATTTCCTTCACAAACTTGATGAATTTTAATATATTTATTTATTTATTTTATTTTATTTTATTTTATTGACTTTATAAAATTTTTTACTGTCATGTATAATAATTGTTATTTTAACTTAGTTTTAACTGCTCTTTATAATTTATTGCAGACTGATGATGTGCAAAGGATTGCACGAAACGTTTCTAAATAAAGAACTTTGAAGACTTCTTGTCTTATGGATCTCCTGATTGTGTATATATATATATATATTATATATATATATATATAGAGAGAGAGAGAGAGAGAGAGAGAGAGAGAGAGAGAGAGAGAGAGAGAGAGAGAGAGAGAGAGAGACGCACACACAAATATCCATGCATGCATGCTGCTAAATATGACACAAAGCCAAATAAAAATGCTTTCGAAAATCGCTTTTATTTCAAGCTAAAGATTTATTACTGCAATTTCTACGTGATCAGATGACGAAGATCGGTAGCAAATGATATCAACAACATCATCAACATTAAAAATAACGACTTACTCGGGCGGAGCAAATTGAAACCGGGGCTGACTAAAGAACCAATATAACCTGAGGTTACCTTTAATTACTGCTTTATTTACTAATTCAGCCATGATTTCCAATTAGGGATGAACGATGTACCATGCTTGCCTATGAAATACATTTAATTGCGGTTAATAATCTATACTGTTTATCAGTTCGCAATTCATTAAAAATAATGATATACTTTCAGAATTTAACAGGATCATAAATAAATGCAAATGAATTTCAATCAGCCTTGTATTATGCAATACTTGGCGCAAATTACAAGAAACTGAGGCTGTATACTTTTAAAGCATTCAGCTATTTTTTTTTTCTTTTAATTCAATACATTTACTGTATGTACTCTAAAGAGTTCTTTGCACTAATTAGATTTTTCTGTTAAGGAATATGGGCTTCACTGTTACTCAACCATCTGTTATCTCAACTACCATACTCAACGCAAGACCCTAAACACTTTTCCCAAAATTTACACCGAGATGAATATGCTGGTACAAAACAGCAACGAGAATCTTAATTTCATTTTAATGCCTTTTCGAACATCACTTAAAAATCCCCCCCGGATAAAAGGGGGGACTATTATTTAGTCACAGATTGTTAATGAGATTCGGCCGTGAATCATTTCAGGTAAAGAACCACTGATCCACATTACAACACCAAAAAATGGATGAATAACAATCGGATCAATTGGAACTTCAAAATTTAAGCGAAGATGCAATGCATTACTACCTTAATGCTATCCTCCTTGCATTTTAAACATTTTTGTCTATCCATCAATTCATTAACTTATTTTTCCTTCTTAATAAGTGAGATCTCTTGTTTCTGTATTTCCATTTACTTTCTCTTACTTCCTAATGAACACCATATTCTTTGGAAGCTGGAATTTCAAATCAATAGCCCCTGTGAACTTGTTCCATATGAATAGTTTTCCTGGTCTGAATAATAATAATAATAATAATAATAATAATAATAATAATAATAATAATAATAATAATAATAATAATAATAAAACAGAAAGTTTTCGAATAAGCAAAACTACGTTATTTGGTGACTCGTCTTTAGATAAGATACATTTTAAATCATTTTTAACATACCCCGAAAAGAAAAATCCAGTAGGGTATGTCACGATTACAGCGGATATCCTAAGATCCCCTTTGGTTGGAAACACTAGGATAATTTATTTCTCAATGACGGTTAGCATCGTGGTCTACGGATTAGTGATGTAAAATTAAAAAACAGAATGTTGTAAGCACACTAATTTGGAGAGTATATAAGGTGATGCCCATTCTTGAACGTACGGTGTGAGCGCGTCTCAGCATCATTACATTGAAACTCAAGTTTAACGCTACCATACGGAGAACGATTAATCGCTATTCTGACAACTGCAACAGCAGCCATGAACACACTGCAGTATATTGAAGTTCTTGGAAAAAGGAGAGAAGACTTAATTCATCTTCTTGAAAATTGCATTCCAGAAAATAAAATGCACTTCCTCGAAGTAAGGCGTTCCAGTGAAAAAGGGTTTGTGTACGTGTATTTACATATATATATATGCAATATATATAGCATATATAGATAGATAGATATATAATATATATGTTTATATAATTATATATATATATATATATATATATATATATATATATATATATTATACAAATAATTCTTAATTAAAAAAATTTTTTTCAATATAATATCAGAATACTTTCTCTCTCTCTCTCTCTCTCTCTCTCTCTCTCTCTCTCTCTCTCTCTCTCTCTCTCTCTCTCTCTCTCTCTCCGCAAATGACAAATGGTTTTCGATTCCCTATCACAGAAGGTCGTATAAATCATTCGTAGCTGACAAGGCTAGATGGTGGCGAGCCTCCACGCCACAAAACAAAAAGAAGGAAACATGCACGGCCTTCCCGATATATCTGATAAACCAGTTTCATTCAATGCGGTTCGATTTCTTTCGGATCTATCTGATCCCCATTTTCCGGGTTTCTTCGTTCGCTCATTTTTTTTTTTTTTTTTATTTTTTTACGCGGCCGAAAGAATCGGATCAAACGGAGTTGGCTCCTCTTTCATTTATTGATTACGATAACATCCGTCAATTTCATCCGATAATTTTCTCGTCGAAGCTGTGGCGATGAGAGAGGTTTGGGATGGGGGTGGGGGGTGATAGGGTAGGGGCCAGTTTTCATGGGAGAGGAGACAGGGTGAGGGAGGAAGGACAATTTATATATATATATATATATATATATATATATATATATATATATATATATATATTTATATATATATACTTATATATATGTATGTATGTGTGTGTATAATATATACATGTATATGTATATATATTTATATAATATTTATGTGTATATATATATATGTGTGTATATAATATATAAATGTATACATACATACATATATATACGTATATATATATGCATATAAATAAATATATACATATGCATATACTGTGTGCATTATATATATATGTATGTGTATATACATACACAGTATAGACACATACATGTGTGTGCGTGTTTGCGTTTGCGTGTGAGTTACGCAACATTTATAATTCCCAACACAAAATACTCCTCCTCTTAAAATACAAACTTATGTAAATCTAATTCTCC
>NC_089744.1:79291016-79316016 GCF_040412425.1 Macrobrachium rosenbergii | reverse complement strand
GCTCCACGAAAAGAGTATGGCTTTTATTGGAGGATTAGAAAAAAAATGGAAAGGAAAAACGGAGTTTTTTTTTTTTTTTACCTTGTTCCCAATGTCAAAATAGAACCTACAACTCTCTCTCTCTCTCTCTCTCTCTCTGAAGAAAAATTCCTGCGCAAGACAGCGGAACATAATCGCACACACAATAAGGGAAAGAAAACTGCAAGAATCTGACGTTAAGTTCCATTGTTCGTCGATGCGTTTTTGAACATTCGTCAGAAAAGCCTCAATCTGGCTAAAAGGGGAACCTACCTAATTTTGCCCTCTGTCTTTTCATGATAAGTCAAATTCCTTGATTACTTATCACCCGCATTTTTTTGTAATGTCAATCAAACTCATTGTTGCTGCCCTTCAAATATTAATATTTATTATCCCTTTAAATGGGACAACATGTGCACTGTGGAAAATATTAAATACAAAGATCAATAAATAATTAAGTGAAAAAGAATCAACATGATTCTTTTTTACTAGGTACAAAAAACATGTGAGTTCATTTGCTTTCAGTGACAACTTATCTCTCTCTCTCTCTCTCTCCTTGGGGTTACGACACTTATCACATCAACGGAGTACTGGGTTATGGAAGGATGCTTTGCTGTGAAAAAAGAAAGTGCAGCAGATCACCTTAAAGAAAGCACATAAACCACGGAAGCACTTAAGGGCTGCCTTTGAAGCAAGAGCTCTTGCTGGTATATGGCCTATTAGACCACAACAACAACAAAAACAACAATCATATAGATGTCTATCCTCTCACAGTTACTTTGAAACTCTGAAAACATTTACAAGGGACTTAATTCTTAAATTTGACTTCCCAAATAATTTCACAATCCGATACAGGGGCTTTTCTTTTTTATATGCTTAATAAAGTACCGTCACCGCTTAATGTCCAGAAGTCATACACTGATAATTATATTTTATAATATTTTAGTATTTTCATTATATTTTAATATTTTTATTAAGTGCCAACACTTCCATTATATTTTGATATTTCGTTTCTTTGAGAACAGTAGGAAGTAGATATACATGAAACAATCTTTATTTACAAAATCTCCCAAACTTACCCAACAGTTGCTAGCAAAACAATTTTAGGGGAAGAAGCGAATGGAAAATTAGATGACGAAGGAGGTGGAGAAAGGAATAAAGGCGGATGGATAGGGTGGCAAGGTGGTAGGGGGCTGGCAATGTAGTGGGGTGGGGGGCAGGCATCGGTGTCCTATCGATTATGTGTCTGCCTCCTTTTAAGCGATGCAAGACAAAAACCGAGATGGCTTATAGAACGGAGAGGTTCCCGTCAATCAGATCTTTACTTCCAGACTAGATGGCGTTTAGCCATCTCATATAGAGTCTCATCCCCTCTACTCATACCCCTCCCCTACTGATACCCCACTCTCTCACCCTACAAACACTCTCTCTCTCTCTCTCATTCTATCTTGAAACAACGGGAAAAAATGTTTAAAAACACAAAAAATAAACTAAAAAAATTTACGAAGATCTCTCTCTCTCTCTCTCTCTCTCTCTCTCTCTCTCTCTCTATGTACACAGAGATATATATATATATATATATATATATATATATATATATATAAATATATTCCATTGAAATATAAAGGAAAAATATAAAACTACAAACCAATATATAAAGATATATATATATATATATATATATATATATATATATATATATATATAAATAATTCCAATTGAAACATAAAGGAAAAAATAAAACTACAAACCAATATAAAGAAGACTCTCTCTCTCTCTCTCTCTCTATATATATATATATATATATATATATATATATATATATATATATATATATATATATATATATATAAAAATCCATTTGAAAAATAAAGGAAAAAATACAAAAAATAAAACTACAAACCAATATAAAGAAGACTCTCTCTCTCTCTTTCACTCTCTCTCTCTCTCTCTCTCTCTCTCTCTCTCTCTCTCATATTCCATCTTGAAACAAAAATAGCAAAAATAAAAAAAAACATAAAAAACAAAGCTGCAAGTGCAAAAACGGGCCAGGAAGAAAGCAGAGTAGCGAAATCCGTGCACAGCAGCGTTGGGTTAAGAGAAAAGAAAGGTTACGGCCTGATGTGGCGAAAGGGTCGTTGGAAAAAAAAAAAAGTGGGGGGTGGAAGGAAAAATCGCTGGAGTATGTTTGTTTGTGTAGGCGTGCTTGTGCAGTTGGGAAAGGTAAAGGTAGTACTGTTGCTGGTTATTGAAAGCAGAGGATGAAGGTTGGGGGGGGACTCGCTTCAAAAGCACAGCGTCGCGAACAGCAACAGCAACAGAGAGAGAGAGAGAGAGAGAGAGAGAGAGAGAGAGAGAGAAGAGAGAGTCGATTTGAGTGATTAGTTTGAAGGACGTGAATGGACAGTGTTTCAGGCAAAGGGGAAAATCTTCATAGTTGCTCCTCACCCCGCCCCCTTTTCTTTTATACGGATTTCAAAGCTAAAAATATATATATATATATATATATATATATATATATATATATATATATATATATATATATATGTATATATATATATATATATATAAAAAAAAACGAAAACGCAAGGAAAAATTCTCCCGGTGTTTCGATCACTCGTGAAATGCTTGCAAGCAACCGTAGTTGGGCTGTCTATACCGTTCCTGTCAACAGTGCATCTTAGCCCATATTTTAGTGTGTGGAAATTATTTGCAATATCCTTTCATTCTTTTCATTTGAAGTATTGTATTGTAAATAAGAGTATTAACACAAACACGAAACCAGTCCAGTAATGGTTGTATATATACATACATATATATATATATATATATATATATATATATATATATATATATATATATACTGTATATATATATATATATATATATATATATATATATACATATGTGTGTGTATATATATATATGTATGTATACACAAAGAGCGTAGAGGCATACTCAAGGAAAGGTCTCATATGTTCAAAGCACAAAACGGAGGGGTATTGAAAATGAAGGAAATTAATAGAGAAAGGAATAACTGAATCGAGTTAGTTAAAACTGATGATCCTGAGGATCACAAGCAATGCAAAAATATCGAAGTGGAAGAGGCATCAATACAAAAAATTTTAAAAAATGAAGATAACTGGATTACACGCCGGATTGAGAAACATGGTGGATCGAAGCTCTAACTGGAAAATTCAATTGAGGTTGATCACTATCCATTCATTTAAAGACACTTGTGAAAATATTTAAGCAAGGACGCAAGCAAACAAAATGCTCACGAGCTCAAAACGAAAAACTCATTTAGTCAAAAAAAAAAAAAAAAACTCGTGATAAATGAAGAATTTTAAAAGATTATAACGATAACCTCTTTTAATTACAAAACAGCTCGTGTGAATTAATCAATACTGCAAAAACGAATTCTTTTAAAAATCACGATTCTCTTCAAAGACAAGAAAACAAAAGGTATTACAAACAAAAAATAAACAGAAATTGCGGTACAAAAAATTGCAGTTGTAAAGATAAAAAAAAAATGTTGCCACACGAAATGACGCTACACTCAGCAAAATCTTCCTCGATTTAGTATTCGCGAAACAAAACAAACCCTGCCACTTTTGAATAATGCTGCTGAAATCTCAACTATGAATACAATCCAAGAGGGAATCTGCATGTGGAAGCTGGCATCGAGTTCGAAAGCTGGAAAGCTCTTATTTTCTTACATTCAGCCTCTCTCTCTCTCTCTCTCTCTCTCTCTCTCTCTCTCTCTCTCTCTCTCTCTCTCTCTCTCTATATATATCTCTATATATATATATTTATATATATATATATATATATATATATATATATATATATATATATATATATATATATATATATATATGTATAGAAGATAAATAATACCCATCTGCATTTAACATGGTGAACTACATTTCAGGTCATATCTCTATCCGTTTCCAAACAATCATTTTTATTGTTTAAAAAGGAGTTGACGTAACACCTAAAGTATATGACCCGATTTCCCTTTAACTTATTTGTATGAGTATTTTTCTTACGAATAAGTAGAATAATATATAACAGTAACGGTACTAAAAGCTACTAACAAAAGCACAACAGATCTGCACTGACGAAGAAAAGACTGAACTTTGCTAGGTTATGCTGAAGCTTACAGAAGAATTGATGTTAACATGCTCTAACCCTGCCGATTACTGTTCAGTTTTTATAACTCCCCTGTCATTTGAAGCTTTTGAGTCGTCAGTTGGCAAAATGTCTTCATGCTTATGCATGCCTATGCTGGAAGTAATCGTTTGCTCCATAGTTTTCAGTTTGGCTTTTGCATGGGCCTGGGTGCTTGTGAAACATTTTTTCAATTTTTATTGTCGTACAGAATTTAGCTAGCTTCTGGTCATGAGGTTTGTATGACTGGTCTTGACTTTTGTGCTACGCTTGGCTGTGCTATTTATGAGGCATTAGTTTGCTTAACAGTGTTCTGAATAATGTTCCATTACTGTTTGATCTTCAGTAGTTGACCTGCATCTTAAATGATTGGGCAAAAACTTAATTCCCAGTAAATTCTTAATAAGTCCTTGGTCCGGTTGTTAATCTCAAACTTTGCTGTTTAATTATCTCTTCTCGTAGAAATTAAACATAACACTAACTATCCTCTGCATTTAGAACTTCAGGCTATACCACCCATTACGTGGTGCTAGATTTTTATTTGATCCGAACAGTCTTGCCTTTCCTGACTTAAAGTGCTAGCAAAGCTGACTTGATGGCAAGATAATGAAAAGGATATATAATGTAATCTGGATGGTTCATTAATATCTGTCACTCTAGTTTTAGGGTTTCTCGAAAAAGCAAACTGGAATGAGATCTTTAATTTCACACCAAAGGAAATATGCTTTTGTTACAAGACAAATTCAAGGGCTAGGGAACGAAAGGGTTGTTACAACACTTACGGCTAGAGCGTTTGTATGCTACAAGCCTCTGTCTGCCCTAAAGGATCCCTTCACTCCGAAAGTTACATTCCCACTTATGCCAAAATCTAATAACTTGGTCCAGTTTCTTGGAAAATCCAGAAACAACCTCATTCCTTAATTCCGCTTACAAAAAGACAAACCGGAAAAGGGGCAGAACTTAAAAGTACAGGCTCCTTCGCTGAAGCAATTAATTCCACTATAGTTACTACTGTAGATATCTATATCCAAACTTCCCTTTACTCGAACAGACTCTGCCTACAACTGAAGAGCTTCGACTGATTATGTTCATAGCTCAAGACTTGAAGGCGACAGTGCAGAAGGTGTCTTCTCCGCTACACAGCACATCCTTTGAGGAAAACTACGTAGATGAAAAAGAATGACATTGATGTGACGTCTCTCCTCTTGTTCTCAGGTACACCATTCACATAATTCCAGACTGACAGTCTACTTAGGATTTCAGTCAACTTTTACTCTGATATTTTTAGGGAAAAACTATCAAAATGGGATATCTTATATCGCTACCGTGCATCAGAAAAATAACACATAAATAGTAGTGTTGATAAGATTTACAGTCGACTTTTACTTTGATATTTTTAAGGAAAAACTGCTAAAATGGGATATCTAATGTCAGAGCCGTGCATCAAAGAAATAACATAAAAATAGTACAGTGTTGATAAACAAGCACCAAAAACCGTGAACAAAGCCAAAGACCATGAACAAAACCAACAATAAAGGCGAGAATTCTCGCCCGTAGTAAATTAATTAAATCAGCGCTCGAGAAGGTTCGAGGAGAGGAAAAAAGAAAAAGAAAAAAGGGCACGAGATCTACTCGAGTCTCTGAACTGCGAGATAAACCATTAGAGGGGAAGCAAAAAGCATCTCTCTGACAAGAAAATTGCTGCCTTAAAAGCTCTGTCGGTGCGACGGCTAAAAGAATAAGAGGAACAGAGGCGTTTAGCTGCCCATGACTCTTCGAAACGACCGCCCAATGCCCCGCTGATTCTTTCCAGTTTGGTGAAGGAGTCTGCCTTCTGTCCTATCACCCCAGATAAGAAACGGAATTTCTACGGGGACACTAACACGCACACTGGCGCGCGCGCACACACACACACACAAACGTACACACAGGGTAGCACCCAGCGTCAAATTTATTATTTTTTTCTTTTTATTCCATTAGTCCAATTTCCCTGATAGTTCCGTCAGTTACGATTCGACAAAACTAACAATAAACACACACGCGCGCACACACACACACACAAACACACGCACAAAAACACACAAGCAATCGCGCAGCGCCAAACTTTTTATTTTTTAATTCTAGTAGTTCAACTTTCCCACATAGTTCCGTCAATTGCGATTCGAAAAAATCAAGAACTGGAGATTGGGCGTCAATGAATTTTTCGACATGATAGTTCTAGGTTGCTAAGTTTCATCTGACAAGCTGATATTTTATGAAAATAAAGTTTTGCGTATAAGAATTACGGAATATGTAACTACTAATGAGTATTTATCTGTTAACCTTCAAGCCATTAGATGATTCTGTTCTATACTTATATTTCTGTTTAATTCCATTGGCAAAGGCACCCAGCAGGTCCTATTATTAACAAGTTGTGGAAAAATATATCAACAATCATTTAAGCATTAAATTTTGTAACTTGTTTACAAAGACTGAATTACATCGTCACAAAATTGGGTTGACAGGTGACAAAGATAAAATCACGCCTTAAGGGATAACCAACAGATATTTTTGATTTACGGAGACTAGTTTGAAGGCCTCATGAACAGGTTTACAGAGAATGCTTCACGTTATCTTAGGATGGGTGAATGAACAACAAAAGTCACTTCAAATGGTCAAGAAGACGCTGGAAGTATCAAGATTCAAAAGCGAAAGCTCTGAACGATGCAAATAAAGGTGACCAAAATGATATCTCTCCTCAGGGATCTATTCCCACTTTGTGGCTCGTATTGAGATGATATAAACTGGCAATTGGAATCACACTAAGCCTATTATGCATTCCAGACCCTTTTGGGTAGGAGAATTAAATATGGTGACATGGAAGGGGTAAAAGCATTGATATGGTTGCAGTTAGCAAACTATTATTCAAGCACAATCAGTATAGCATATCTAGAACCATTCTTTTTGTATCATCCTTGTCTTTTCAAAAGAGTATCGTCTCGCCTAAATAACTTGAATTTTCTCTCATAATAACAATATATTAGAAACATGCAACTGGCCACGCAGTTTTCTGGGATTCAAAATCAGAGACTGACAGGCAAACGAACATTATATCAAAACTAGTAAATTTACATTGATTCATGATAAAACAAGTAAAAAATTGCGCCGAAGTTTCTTTGGAGTAATCGAGTTTCCTGTACAGCGTATAATGCTGTATGAAACTCTCAGCTAAGGCCCATGAAACTCTCAGCTGGACGTGGTGGCCTGTGTTGTTGCGGTGCTAGACGCAGGATCATGGCTAACTTTAACCTTAAATAAAATAAAAACTACTTAGGCTAGAGGGCTGCAATTTGCTAAGTCTAATAATTGGAGAGTGAATGATCAACATAACAATTTGCAACCCTCTAGCCTCGGTAGTATTTAAGATCAAGGAGTTGACAGAAAAAGTGGGACCGACAGAAAAATCCATCTAAATAGTTTTCTTTTACAGAAAACCAAAAAACTGGACACCGTATCTTCATGCCGACTAAAAATCGACGCAGCTCTGTGTGAGAGAGAGAGAGAGAGAGAGAGAGAGAGAGAGAGAGAGAGAGAGAGAGAGAGAGAGAAATCTAAAAACAAACTTAAACCCCGCTTGTACGGTACTGACGGAAAAAAACTTTTACTATCACCTTTTCTACACTATAATCAAATAAGGCATACTAATACTATTACTTTATTAAGAGACCCAAAAGTTTCTGCTTGTTTATTTTACAAGTTGTAGCTACACTCTAATTTCTGAATAAATGGATGTGTGTATACAAACATGGCAAATCGATATATATATATATATATATATATATATATATATATATATATATATATATATATATATATATATATATATATACATATATATGTATATATATATATTATAATATGCATACATATATATACATATATATATTATTAAATAAAAACATATGTACACGCACACCCATTTGAAAACAAGTTCGTTTACAAACGCACAGAGTAACAAGTTCTGAAGTACTGGGAAAATTTTTTAGTTTTATATATAAACTCTATATAAACGAAGCATCAATCTGAATATGTTACGTACTTTCAAAATTCCATCAGAAACTAATATGTCAGGAATGTACACCAAGGCCTTTGATGTATCGACCGCAATTTTTATTTTTTCTGCAATAATATATTAACGTGGAGTAAAAATTTTATTTACTGCCTTGAACCTGAAATATGATACTGTTCTAAATAAAAATCGAGAGAAGAAGTTATATATACATATATGTATATGTATATATGTGTATATATATATATATATATATATATATATATATATATATATATATATATATATATATATATATATATATATATATATATATATATATATAAAATATTATAAAAATACATGATTACAAAAATACATGTGGGTACTCATATGAAAACCATAGGAAAATGAATATTCGTAGATAATTTTCACTATAAAAACGATTATCTTTGTAAAGAATAATAAAAAAATGTAAAGCTTGCAATCAACAAACATTATTATTATTATTATTATTATTATTATTATTATTATTATTATTATTATTATTATTATTATTATTATTATTATTATTCACAAGATGAACCCTATTCACATGAAACAAGCTGAGAGAGGCCACTGACTTGAAAGTCAAGCTTCCAAAGAATATGGCGTTCACTTGAAAGAAGTAGCAGAAGGCAACAAATAATAACGGGAAATAAAGAATAAAAACGAATATCTAAACAAATTCTTTGCACAAAATAACAATGAAATAAGAGTCACTAGAAAGGATGTGACCGTATCCTACCAACTCTCAAAGGAAAATGAAATCTGGCCATTTACAGCCACCTTCGCCTACTTGACCCGTTAACAACAAGAGAGAACCTCTCTCTCTCTCTCTCTCTCTCTCTCTCTCTCTCTCTCTCTCTCTCTCTCTCTCTCTTTCTCAGTCGCCTAAAAGTCAATGCGGAAGCAGCATCCGAGAAAACACAAGAGAAAATACGGCCTCCTCTTTCTGCTCTCCAGATGAAAACGAAACAGATATAAAAGCGAGAAGAGAAAAATCCCATTGAAAAATACAGTGAATGACGGGTGGAGAAAAAAAAAAAAAAAGTGCGCTTCATTTTTCTTCATCACAAGGACTCCTGAAGTGTTATCGGGGGTCGCATTATGGAGGCCCATGGGAATATTACTTTTCTGGAGAGAGAGAGAGAGAGAGAGAGAGAGAGAGAGAGAGAGAGAGAGAGAGAGAGAGAGAGAGAGAGCAATGTTCTTTCTAAAGTAATCTTCAAGAAGTCAAGTCTATCCAATTTGCTCACAGATACACTTCCTTTAAATTTTCTATGACAAATGAACAAACTCATTGCGCAAAGATACACTTCCTTTAAATTTTCTATGACAATGAACAAACTCAATTGTTTAAGATTGTTTGTGTGACTAAGGTTGTCAGTTTACATAATACTAATTTGCAAATAATGCGTATACGCAAAGGCAGCTAGTATTTTAGTTAGTACACGAAGTCAGTTTTATTTCTTAATATATAAATTTCCCTTCACCTCCTTCTACTTCTTCCTACTGAAAACCACATTCTTTGGAAGCTTGAATTTCAAGTCAATGGACCCTTTGGTGGGCTTGTTCCATTTGAACAGGGTTCATCTTCTGAATAATAATAATAATAATAATAATAATAATAATAATAATAATAATAATAATAAAAATAAATAAATAAATAAATAAATAAATAAATAAATAAATAAACAACCGTGGCATTTAAAGCAATTTTGCATGGACTCCTCTCTCTCTCTCTCTCTCTCTCTCTCTCTCTCTCTCTCATCTAATTCGAATACTATTTGTATCTAAAGATTTTCAACAGTCACGTAACCATCAAAGCGTTACAGAGCAAAACTCAAGAAAACCCCATTTTTAACTTCCTTGAAACGGACAAGACGCCATTAACCCTTTTAATGCCCTGCGTAAATTCTAGAAAATATTCCTCATCTACCTGTTATCTTTAAAAAAGAAAATATGCGGCAGCGTACAAAGACGGTTACATAAGGGGGGTATAGGGAAAAAGGGGATGAATTCCGTCTTCTTAAGAAAAGCGCGGGAACGCCAAACTTAAGAAAAGCGCGGGAACTCGAGATTTGCGCTAATTCCCTCGAACCAAAACCGGTTTGGGAGTCTCTCTCTCTCTCTCTCTCTCTCTCTCTCTCTCTCTCTCTCTCTCACCAGAGACTCTCGCTCCTTGTCTGGTGTGATCTGAGCCTCTTCAACAACTCTTGCAGACAACCCCGTCTCCTGCTTCTTCTTCTTCTTCTTCTTCTGCAACTTCATTCTATTAATGGAAGGTCGGAAGGACATTCTCTTCTTTTTTTTTTTTTTGACTCTCGCCTTTCTCCTCCGTCGCCTTTCTTTGTCTTTCACCTTCTTGGATGCTTTCTTTTGGAGTACTTTTTTTTTCCCCCTTAGTCCTTCCTCTTCGCTGTTCGGTGTTTTTCCTGTTCGAGAGGAAACTTTCGAGAGAAGATCCACTTCGTGAACTATACCGACATTCTCTTGTTACTTCTTTTTATCCATTTACTTTTTTTTTTTTTTTTTTTTTGCACGTTTTTCTTTTTCTCTCCTCTGAGGACAGTAAGGGAAAGGAGATCTCGACTTTTTCCCTCGGAAGACGAAATCTGATATTCCTTCGTTTAATTCTTCCAGTTTCTGGGCCTTAGACCACAGTAATTGCGATTAAGAAGTCGACTGGATCTGATAGTGATATCGTCTGCAGTTTGTCTTATATCCTTTAAAAACAATTCGAAACTATTGGAGAGAGAGAGAGAGAGAGAGAGAGAGAGAGAGAGAGAGAGAGAGAGAGATTGGCATACAGTATTTCCCATCAGAAAATTACGTAATAATTAAACTATATTTTTAATTATGACTGTTTTAGAGAGAGAGAGAGAGAGAGAGAGAGAGAGAGAGAGAGAGAGAGAGAGAGAGAGAGAGAGAGAGAGACTGGCATACATTAGTTCACATCAGAAAATTACGTAATAATGAAACTATATTTTTAATTATGTTCATTTTAGAGAGAGAGAGAGAGAGAGAGAGAGAGAGAGAGAGAGAGAGAGAGAGAGAGAGAGAGATCGGCCTACAGTAATACACATCAGAAAATTACGTAATAATGAAACTGTATTTTTAATTATGATTAGGCTTTAACAACTATATTTTTAATTATGATTAGGCTTTAACAACAGAGCATCATATAAAATGTGCACATGTGAATTTGTGACAGACTCTGTCCGCACAACTAACGGAAACCTAAAGCAACTACAAGATTACAGTGAAAACTTTACGGTTTCAATTTAGTACAAAGTATGTCAATGATTACTCCCCCGTAAAACTGTAAAATACTCGAAACGATGTAAGCGCTTATATTTGTTCCTTGTTCCCGTCATGGTTTGTTAACGTGATGAAAATAAGAGAACGAGAAGAATTAGTTTTGTGGTATATCTTTTTTATGAAAGATGGAGGCTACTGCGCGTGCATTTAAATGAGACGAGGATAGCATATGGACAAATAATCAAATGCACTTAAATTCACCTGAATTTAAAGTACTCTACAAAACAGACTCCAACGGTATATGTCATACATGAGAGAGAGAGAATCTTGGTGACTCACATTATTAGAAGAGTAATGCCAATAAATGTTCAAAGTGTAAACATCATTTAACAGTGCTTACATTACTAGAATCTGTTACAAGCATGCCCTACGTTCAAAACATCAAACTTCATAAGTTAAGTTTTAGATTTACAAGTTTTTTTTTTTTTTTTTTTTTTTTTTTGTCACAGGCAATACGAAATGCGTATTTTCAAAGCCGACGTTCTGAAAAGGAGCATTGAAAATTCCAAGTAAAAATCATAAAAGACCCGATACAATTCACCAGTCAATGTTCGGAAACTGACTGTGGTCAACAGTTATCAAATTCCTTTAGTTTTCCTTCCGAGAAAAGGGACGAGTCAACCACTTCAACATAACTGACCTCGGGACTTTGATTTCGAACGATTGGAAATTTTGACTGAAAAAGCGAGTACTGACGTTGATTCAGAATTGTTCCAGAGTTTAATAATTCAATGAGCTATCCAAACATTAACATACTCTATAGTGATGCTGTTTTCTGACAGGAAATTAGTTTTTTTAATATATTTTATGAATCCTCCCATAGAATTCATAGACTTGAACAGTTGCGACCAATATTCAGAATAAGAGATTTTTTTTAAACCCTGAGCAGGCGCCGATTAAAAACGATACACATGAGATATACACGTTAAACGTCTACTTTGTCATTTACACGTCAGAGAATGCATGATGAAACACAACTGATGGCGATGATTTTGTCATATACGAAATATTTCCGCAAATAAAAACACGCATTCACACGGTTCTTTCTTCATTTCTGACTTGTCCTAGAAATGACCCGCGTTGGAATTAGTATAATACTTCATATGCCTGAGTGTGGGTGTATGGAAGGTTCTGATTGAGAATGGAAGGACCGTAAACACTGAAAATTCAAGCTTAATTAAACTGCACCCACTGTGCAGAAATTCCACAGAACTAGCTGCTTTATACACCTACAGAGAAGCCTAACCAGCAGCGTGTCGGATCCTTCTATACATACTGCGCCATTCACCTACTGCCTTCCACGCACAATCCAGAATTTCCTGGATGCAGAAGCTCCAACTTTCCAATATATATATATATATATATATATATATATATATATATATATATATATATATATATATATATATATATATATATATATATATATATATATATATATCAAAGAAAACATTACCAAAACATCCATAAAAAGAAATAGTTCGTACATGAAAACATTTCCCGGACTACCTCTCCATATGCACAAAGAATTTCGTTATACACTTTGTACACTTTTTATCAATATTCAGAGGAGGAATTCAGAATTATTTACATCTATTCGTTTTCTATCTATATTTATGAGGGGAAACTATTGCAGACGGGCCTGGAGAATCGGAGAGCCAACGGGCCAGAAAATTGGGTGCACCCGAGAGATTCGAGGGATTCACAAAAATGAGTAAGAAATGGGTTATTGGGCCAAGAACAATATTGTGGGAAAATATGTGTGCGTCTTTTAAGAGAATTCCCTTCGCTAGGGAAAAATGCTGTATACATAATCAAACACGGCGGATGAATACGGTTTCAAATTGTCATCTACCGTGCATACATACTTTTATCAGGACACAAATATCGTTTGATGTCGAATTCACTATAACTTGGGGATGACGTAAATGTAAGGGGAATTATAACTGACGAGTGCTTCTGCGCCTGCCAGGATTCGAACAATGCATGGTCTGGTTTAGAGACGACGACAGACAGTGACTTTCACCACTATAATAGGTGGACAGGATGCACAAACACTTATCACTTATAATGCCCCAAAGGTATAAGTTATTCCCAAGGCATAGTGTATTCGATATTAAATGATATTTTTGTGGATATTTGTGGAAGGGGTACTATCATAGCACCACAATGGCACAAGGGTACACTCTTCCGGTATCTCAGTAGATTTCGGGATGAAGTTGCTAGCCCCAAGGCCTTTTTCTTGACACCAGCAGATGTTGATATATTTAGAACTGGGTGGAGTCGTGGGTGGCAGCCCGGGAGCGATCCGCGGACCAAGGAAACGTGAGCCAAGAGTTGCTTCCAACTTGGCTGATTGCACACAAACACACTATCTATCTATCTATCTATCTATCTATCTATCTATCTATCTATGTGTGTGTGTGTGTGTGCACGCAACAGTCGAATAAGCTTGCAGCCAATTAAATCTAGCTTTGAAAAGAGGAAAAAAAAAGGCGTTATTTTTTATAGCATACGAACCAAATACTCCAAATTCATTAAAATAAAACCCTAATTGGAATCAGACATCGGCTTAGCTTAGAGCAAAAGTTCCAGAAATGCGTTTTGGAATCAATACCTTAGTTTAATTGGTCTCCCAGATGTTAATTAGGAGCAGCCAACCAACCATTAAATTCTTGCCAAACACAGTGAATAGAGGAGGAGGGGAGGAGGAGATGGGGGAAAGCGGGGAGGGGGAGGGGGAGGGGGAGGAGATAGCAAAAAATCAAGGGTGAATTCCTAAACGAAAAGCATTTTGGGAGGAAAGACAAGAACGACAATGACAAAAAATCACAAAAAAGAATGAATGTCACAATACCAGTTATTGCTGAAGTAAGAAATGAATGCAATTCAAAATATAGTTACAAGGGTTTAATAGTCACGCTACAGAATGAGACAGACTGACAGTCAGACAGGCAGAGTAGCATTGTTCGCAAAGATTTTATTCGTAATTTCCACCAGCTGCATAATGCAAATTATTAATATCAAAGCTCTCTCAATTCTTCGGAGCCAGGAATAGACTCCAGCATGGAGAACATAATGTTCTCTCCGAACCGATCAGCAACAGAACGGCCCTTGCAGATTGCAGTGGCCCAGGTAAAACGCCTACATCAGGCAAGGGAAACGAACGTATCCAGAATTCATTCTATTTCTTGCAACTAAAGTAGACTCGTTCTTTTACATCTGGGTCCATCTGACAACGATCACATGCATAACCGTCATTAGGGTGAGCTATCAGTTGTGCTTTCAAGCAGTAAACAACACAGGAGGGTACTGGTTGTAAGTAAATATATATGACTCTACTGTATAAGCAACGACCGGTAACCCGTAACTATGTCTAAGTATGATGAAATATCGATATGTAGTACCAAGCCTCAAGCCGGCTATGTAATATGACACGCATATTCAATTATGGGGCAAATGGACAAACTTCCTAATGGGTCCGTCTCTCTCTCTCTCTCTCTCTCTCTCTCTCTCTACTATAAGCCTTTTTCCCTAAAAAGGTATTGTGTCTGAAGGTTCTCAGCCAGTCTCTTTATTGGGATGAGGTTGTTAGTCCATGTCCATAATACTGGTTGCGACCACAAAATCCGTTCTAACCATCAGTGCTGATGTCAGTAGAGGCCTATTATTCAAACGCTGATCGTCGAGGATGCAAATGACCATACCACCGGGGCCACATAATCACGTAAAGAATGAACAGGAACTAGGCTTTCAGAATTCCACATTCAACAGAATACTATGTCATTTTGGAAATAAGTGGCGTCCGTATACCTTTTCCAGGATAGATTGGGAATCCTCTTCCGCTCGCCTAACCAGTTCAAATACATCAATATGAAAATGGTAGAGATAATTTATTTATTTATATGTGCTCTAAGTAATGGGCCACTCTCAACTTTGTTTTCTAGTAATATTATCTACCTTGTTATTTGTTTTCGGTGGTACGAGATGAAGAATACGTTCTGGTGTGAACAATAGGAGGGCGAAGAAATATAACGGTAAAAAGAAGAAAGTATAAAACAGCTACCTTACATATTCCGCATCAATGGTTAGACTGCAGAACTAATGCTACATGGTTCCATCGAGCACTGATAGTCACGGTGTGAGCAGTAATACTTTGAAACCACTCAATATACAAAGCTCTCAAAGAATCCGATAACCTGAGAATGCCAATAAACCAAGTACCTGGGTCCTAACACAGAAAATACACCTTTCATAACAGTGGGTCGAAACATGTTGACCAGTTAGTATGGGGAATTGTTAGAAAGCAAAAATTATTTAAATTGTGGACTCCTCTCATGAATGGACGCAGTGAATGAACACTGAATAAAGAAAATTTAATTCAAAATAAGTGTTATTCTTTCATGCACAGTTCAAGATTCCATTTCTATATGTTTTTCATTTAAGGTAGTCAAAAATTGGGGTTTTATCATACTCAATATGAAGTTCATAATAATATTTCATCAGGCAACTCAACTAATATGGAATTCAAGACCTACTTTGGTGTGATTCATTGGAGGAGCCCAGGATTGTGTGTATTTTTTTTCTCATTTAATGTAAAAATCCAGGATTACGTTTGTGTCACTTTAAAATACCAGGATCCTCCAAGGATGGAGAGAGGGGAGGAAGAATTGAGGAAGGGGTTAGGGGAGGGAAGATGGAACTGAGGAAAGGGTTAGGGGAGGGGAGATGAACTGAGGAAAGGGTTAGGGTGGAACTGAAGAAGGGGTTAGGGAGGGGAGATAAACTGACGAACGGGTTAGGGGAGGGGAGATGGAACTGAAGAAGGGGGTTAGGGGAGGGAAGATAAACTGAGGAACGGGTTAGGGGAGGGGGAGATGGAACTGAAGAAGGGGTTAGGGGAGGAAGATAAACTGAGGAACGGGTTAGGGGAGGAGATGGAACAGGGGAAGGGTTAGGGGAGGGGAGATGGAACTGAGGAACGGGTTAGGGGAGGGGAGATGGAACTGAAGAAGAGGTTAGGGGAGGGGAGATAAACTGAGGAACGGGTTAGGGGAGGGGAGATGGAACTGAAGAAGGGGTTAGGGGAGGGAAGATAAACTGAGGAACGGGTTAGGGGAGGGGAGATGGAACTGAAGAAGGGGTTAGGGGAGGGAAGATAAACTGAGGAACGGGTTAGGGGAGGGGAGATGGAACTGGGGAAGTTAGGGGAGGAGATGGAACTGAGGAACGGGTTAGGGGAGGGAGATGGAACTGAAGAAGAGGTTAGGGAGGGGAGATAAACTGAGGAACGGGTTAGGGGGGGAGATGGAACTGAAGAAGGGGTTAGGGGAGGGAAGATAAACTGAGGAACGGGTTAGGGGGGAGATGGAACTGAAGAAGGGGTTAGGGAGAGGAAGATAAACTGAGGAAAGGGTTAGGGGAGGGGAGATGGAACTGGGGAAGGGTTAGGGAGGGGAGATAGAACTGAGGAACGGGTTAGGGGAGGGGAGATGGAACTGAAGAAGAGGTTAGGGGAGGGGAGATAAACTGAGGAACGGGAGGGGAGGGAGAGATGGAACTAAGAAGGGGTTAGGGGAGGGAAGATAAACTGAGGAACGGGTTAGGGAGGGAGATGGAACTGGGAAAGGGTTAGGGGAGGGGAGATGGAACTGAAGAAGGGGTTAGAGGAGGGAGATGGAACTGAAGAAGGGGTTAGGGAAAGATGGAACTGAAGAAGGGGTTAGGGGAGGGGAGATGGAACTGAAGAAGGGTTAGGGGAGGATGGAACTGAAGAAGGGTTAGGGGAGGGGAGGTGGAACTGAAGAAGGGGTTAGGAGGGGAAGATAAACTGAGAAAGGGTTAGGGGGGGGGAGGTGAAATGGGGGAGGGTTAGGGGAGGGAGATGGAACTGAAGAAGGGGTTAGGGGAGGGGAGATGGAACTGAAGAAGGGGTCAGGGGAGGGAGATGGAACTGAAGAAGGGGTTAAGGGAGATGGAACTGAAGAAGGGGTTAGGGGAGGGAGATGGAACTGAAGAAGGGGTTAGGGAGGGGAGATGGAACTGAAGAAGGGGTTAGGGGAGGGGAGATGGAACTGAAGAAGGGGTTAGGGGAGGGGAGATGGAACTGAAGAAGGGGTTAGGGGAGGAGATGGATTTGAAGAAGGGGTTAAATGGAACTGAAGAAGGGGTTAGGGGAGGAGATGGGAAGAAGGGGTTAGGGGAGGGGAGATGGAACTGAATAAGGGGTTAGGGGAGGGAAGATAAACTGAGGAACGGGTTAGGGGAGGGGAGATGGAACTGGGGAAGGGTTAGGGGAGGGGAGATGGAACTGAAGAAGGGGTTAGGGGAGGGGAGATGGAACTGAAGAAGGGGTTAGGGGAGGGGAGATGGAACTGAAGAAGGGGTTAGGGGGGAGATGGAACTGAAGAAGGGGTTCGGGGAGGAGATGGAACTGAAGAAAGGGTTAGGGGAGGAAGATAAACTGAGGAACGGGTTAGGGGAGGGGAGATGGAACTGAAGAAGGGGTTAGGGGAGGGAAGATAAACTGAGGAACGGGTTAGGGGGAACTGGGGAAGGGTTAGGGGAGGGGAGAGATGGAACTGAAGAAGGGGTTAGGGAGGGAGATGGAACTGAAGAAGGGGTTAGGGGAGGGGAGATGGAACTGAAGAAGGGGTTAGGGGAGGGAAGATAAACTGAGGAACGGGTTAGGGGAGGGGAGATGGAACTGGGGAAGGGTTAGGGGAGGGGAGATGGAACTGAAGAAGGGGTTAGGGGAGGGGAGATGGAACTGAAGAAGGGGTTAGAGGAGATGGGGTTAGGGGAGGGAAGATAAACTGAGAACTGAGGGGAGGGAGATGGAACTGTTAGGGGAGGGGAGATGGAACTGAAGACTGAAGAAGGGGTTAGGGGAGGGGAGATGGAACTGAAGAAGGGGTTAGGGGAGGGAAGATAAACTGAGGAACGGGTTAGGGGAGGGAGATGGAACTGGGGAAGGGTTAGGGGAGGGGAGATGGAACTGAAGGGGGTTAGGGGAGGGGAGATGGAACTGAAGATTAGGGGAGGGGAGATGGAACTGAAGAAGAAGGGGATTGAGGAACGGGGTTAGGGGAGGGGAGATGGAACTGGGGAAGGGTTAGGGGAGGGAGATGGAACTGAAGAAGAAGGGGAGATGGAACTGAAGGTTAGGGGAGGGGAGATGGAACTGAAGAAGGGGTTAAGGGAAGATTAGGGGGTTAGGGGAGGGGAGATGGAACTGGGGAAGGGTTAGGGGAGATGGAACTGAAGATTAGGAAGATGAACTGAAGAAGGGGTTAGGGGAGGGGAGATGGAACTGAAGAAGGGGTTAGGGGAGGGAAGATAAACTGAGGAACGGGTTAGGGGAGGGGAGATGGAACTGAGGGGAGGGGAGATGGAACTGAAGAAGGGGTTAGGGAGGGAGATGTTTAGGGAGGGGAGATGGAACTGAAGAAGGGGTTAGGGGAGGGAGATGGAACTGAAGAAGGGGTTAGGGGAGAGGAGATGGAACTGTGGAAAGGGTCAGGGGATGGGGAGCTGCGGGATGAGGCAAATCACTTGATCAAAAACCTCTTTCAGACAGAATTCAGGATTACAATTTTAACTGTTTCTCATTTAACCTACAGTAAAGATTACTTTTCCATCATAATTCTTACTTTACGTGGAGTCATTAGCTGTGTTTTTCTATCTTTATAAATTCAACTGAAAACACTTATGGACAGAGTCAACAGACTACAAACCCGAGAGGACTCCAAAGGGATATCAACCTGTAGAGAGTGACAAGTTATGGGAAAAGGTGGTAACTAAATAAAAAATATATAAGTAAATAAATATAATTTGTTTACTTATTTACCCAAGGATATAAAACTTTCTAATCGGTTACTTTTTTTGTCTGTTTGTTTTAATGTTTGCCTTTTGGATAAATTTAGCGTTGATTCTTACGTATATTTTATCAAACGGACGGCCAGGCGATTAGCAACAAGTGATCCTGTTTTAGAAGGAATGGATTGGAATATAGAATTTGGGCCAAAGGCCGAGCGCTGGGACCTATAAGGTCATTCAGCGCTGAAACGGAAATTGGGAGTGGAAAGGTTTAAAAGATGTAACAGGAGGAAAACCTCGCAGTTGCACTATGAAACAAATGTTAAGAGAGGTTAGATAGCAAGATGGAAGCGAGAGAATACGAATGGAGGTACAGTAAAAGGAATGAAAGGGGTTGCAGCTAGGGACCGAAGGGACGCTGCAAAGACGCTTAAGTAATCCCTACAGTGCACCGCGTGAGGTGCACTGTCAGCACTACTCCCCTACCGGGGGATTTTCGAAGAAACAGGATAACTTTTGTGAAAGGACATCTTGTGGCGGGGGGGATTTTTTTAGCATTATCCATAATTTACGTAGAAAATTTATTATTACTTTTGCCAAAAAAAACTCTCTTAATCTGTCAGATTTCGCTCACATCCCAACAACTGTTTCTGCTTGATAAAAAATATTTGGTCAAAAAGGTTTTACAGAGTTATAACATTTATGCGTGTTTTTCTAGTTATTGTTATTATTATTATTATTATTATTATTATTATTATTATTATTATTATTATTATTATACAATTTCACAACTAATTAACAGCTTAAAGCTGCAAACTTGAAAATAAAAATACATAAACATAAAACAGCAACAACAATTAAAAATCAATAAATGTAATGAAGTCCACTCAGTGCCCTGAAACCTTTGCCGAAGAGGCTTTATCTCGACAAAGTAGTTGGGGGAGGAGAGGTCAAGTAGTTTTGATTTGATCCTCTCGAGCCAATGCGTGACCAGAATAATAGAGAATACTGTAATAAAGAAGTTGGTAACTGAAAGGAAAATGCAAAAAAAAAAAAAAAAAAAACTAATAAAAATATGAGATCATTTTTTTAGCAATATTACATAAAATTTCCATAACACAGTTCTCCATACTCTAATTTTAATATGGGCTCAACAACAATCTTATTATCATTTCCCCGAAAGACACTGAACCCTCTCAGATCAGACAGGTCGGGCAGACAATGGCGTCACACGGGCCCATCGCAGGCAGGACCCACTCACTACTGGCTCGTCGATACTACAGAACACTGACCATCTTTCGTCTTTAACTCTCTTTTAATGGCAGTCTACCAGCAAGTTAATTATTTGTCAGTGTCAGTTATTTTGCTAAAAAATACAGCCTCATATGGCACAACTGTAAGTTAATTTTTCTATCGATAGCGAGGGTAAGAACTCTGTATTACTATTGTTTTAACAATATCTTGACGTAAACTGTAATGAAGATTACTTACAATACCTCAGACATTCAATAAATGAAAATAAATTTGTCCTCAAGTAACCTACATAAATATTCAATAGTACTAAATCTTTAACTGTCCTTGGTGTACAACTTGTAAATCATGGGCCATGGCTCACTATACGCGGTCGATTTGGGTGATTCATCATTAATCCCTTGTCTGGCCGACCTGTCTTAGTGGGTCCTGGTCTAACCCTACTCAGGCAATTCACTTTTTTTTTTTTTGGCTTTTAAGTCTCTCATTATTTTAAAACAAGATATCTTGTTTTGTTTATATCCATCAAAACGAGTTTCATTTGTTTTAACTTCTTATTTGAAAGTTCATACACTGAATTAAACATGGAAACATCGCGAAACAAATAGGGAATCTTTTCTCTAAAGCAAGGTTAATCCATGAAATAAAGAGCAATGCTTGTTAGGCTTCACTTACATTCTTATGTAGTTATCAGTTAATGAGAGACCTGCAACAGTATTTTCCCTGTCACAGAAAAAAAAATATATTGTTTTCCATCAATCCTGAAAAGTTAAGTGGTGAAGAGAAAAAACGTTCTAATTCAGCTTCTGGAATAGTGGTGCAAGCATGTACGCATATGTCATGTATGCATGTATTCAGACCAAGAACAGTGGGCATCTCAAAGAAGTACAAGAAAGGATTTTAGTAAGCTGAAGGACAGATATATATGTATGTATGTATATAGCCTATATAATATATATATATATATATATATATATATATATATATATATATATATATATATATATATATATATATATATAGATA
This sequence comes from Macrobrachium rosenbergii, assembly GCF_040412425.1. Classification (NCBI taxonomy): domain Eukaryota; kingdom Metazoa; phylum Arthropoda; class Malacostraca; order Decapoda; family Palaemonidae; genus Macrobrachium; species Macrobrachium rosenbergii. The sequence continues at coordinate 79,294,340 of NC_089744.1, read as the reverse complement.
TATATATATATAGATAGATAGATAGATACACAACATATACAGTATATAGGCTACATACATATAAATATTATATATATACATACATAGATATATATACACGTACATACATACATACATAACAGAATTTATTTATAACGCTAAAAGTGGAAACTTGACAAAAAGATGAAATACCGCACTCGAACATGACACATAAATAATAAGCGTTGGTTTCAGAGTAAAAAATATCCCCATTAAAAATAATTGCAGAATCAAACCTCTGAAACATGCTTTGAACACCGAAATGCAACAAAAATATTTTAAAGCTCCGTCAAAGATAAAAGCAAAACAATAAGTTTTTTACCACCGTAGGTAACACCAGAAAGGCAAAAAGAGGAAAAATGTGAAAATTACACATGTGTGACAGTACATCTTTTCTGAAAAGATACCGAAGGTCAAAACATCTCATTTTCTACGTACTGCCTTTGGAAATCCACGAAAATAGAATTCTGATACTGCTATTCAGACAGCAGGAAAGATAAAAAGTACGTTCCGGATACTGAATACGTAGTTCCACCAATGGCTGAATTGAGGGAATACCAATACTGCTCATGATTAATGCCATTTTACCTCATGGATTTCTTTGCTTCCTGCATCACTAAACTTAGTTAATACCTTCTCATTTTCTTACATATGCACATACACACACGCGCAGACATGTATGTATGTATGTTTGCTACTCACATATTCACTGCAATTATTGACTCCTCCAAGGAAGGAAGTATAGGTTTCCAAATACGCTGAATTTACAGATATACAGATAAAATGACACTCTTCAAAGTGCGCAGTGCTATAAAGGAATTATCAGAAGACCATGCAAAAGGTAAAAGCACAATTCAACCTTACAGTTGGCTCCACTTTCCCTCTTTTTCTCTGTCCCGGATGCTCAAATAAGGACTGGGAATGAGGGGAATTGGCACTAACAGAGTTTCCCCTCGTAAATGTACCTCGGAGTCCCATTTTCCTTAGATCATAATTGGTTAAGGGAATCAACGAACGAAAAACACAGCCACTTCCTGATGGTAGCCATTACCAGCCCCACTTCAGAAATATCTTTAGAAGAAAGTGAAATATCTCATTACACGTAATTCATTATTAATAAAACAAGTCAACGAAACTTCCGTTATAGGTGATAAGTCTTTTGGGCAATATTATGAAGCAGGTAATGTTTATTTTTTTATAAAAGGAGACATTCTTGATTATCGAGTTTATCCTTTTATTGCACATTTGTATTTATACACACAATATATATATATATATATATATATATATATATATATATATATATATATATATATATATATATATATATATATATATAGTTGTAGAGAGAGAGAGAGGAGAGAGAGAATTAGAGAGAGAGAGAGAGAGAGAGAGAGAGAGAGAGAGAATTACATATTAGTTTAACCAGACCACTGAGCTGATTAACACCTCTCCTAGGGCTGGCCCGAAGGATTAGATTTATTTTACGTGGCTAAGAGCCAACTGGTTACCTAGCAACAGGACCTACAGTTTACTGTGGAATCCGAACCACATTATGACGAGAAATGAATTTCTATCACCAGAAACAAATTCCTTAAATTCTTCACTGGCCGGTCGGAGAGTCGAACTCTGGGCCAACAGCGTGCTGGCCGACAGCTCTACCCACCCCTCCAATGAAGAACTTAGAGAGAGAGAGAGAGAGAGAGAGAGAGAGAGAGAGAGAGAGAGAGAGAGAGAGAGAGAGAGAGAGGCTTGAGGAATGTTAAAGCACCATCATTACCCAGCTGCTTAATAACGTTACTGACATTATTAGAGGTTTCAATCTGTTCAAGGTATATCTTCGTCTGCGCAAAAAAAAAAAAAAAAAAAGCGAAACTTTATAACATCTTGGAAACACACGGGGAAGTAGGTCATACCAAAGCTCACAAATAAAGATAACTGACTGGAATACTGGAATAGAAGTAAAATGTCTACTAACAGCAATTTCACGTCTTCACATATTTACACTCACGTCTCTGAGACACTCGTAAATGGACCTTATCACAAAATACAAGAAATGAGCATTACTGAAAAACCTATATGCGACTATACTTCAGTTCAACAAATGAATTCATATTGTATATGGGATCAGTGGCACTTGAAAGTTATAAGTTACCAAACCTGAAGGTGAAAAAATTTCAAAGGCACTAAGAATAAATAAGGGAAAACCAGACAAAATATTAACCGGAAAAAATCATTTAAAAAAATATAGAGATAAGAAAAACATATGATAATGCTAAAAGCATGGAGGAAGGACTTCTGATAAAATAATAAAGCTAAGCAAAGAAAGAAATATTTCTTATACAAAAGAAAAAATTAAAGATAAAAAAACTGCTGGAATGTATAAACCCAAGAGTTACGAAAGGCGGTGATGAGAGTCAACGGACGTGGCAGCAACAGAAAGTTTCAGGATGCCCTTTTGTTGAAAAATCGGTGTCATATTGCAGGCCGGTATTATCAACAGAGTCGACCTGGCACTCAGGAAGTCAATCTTCATTTCAGCCAAGAAGTAAAAAAAAATATAAATAAAAATAAATAAAAAAATAAAGTGGGAGAGGGGGTTCACATAAGATTGTTGATATAAATGACGCGTAGTAATTATTGCTGTGATAAACACACATACTGTAAATCATGATAATAGTTACAGTTAAATGCACAGTTAAACAGCTACAGTTAAATGTTCGGCGAATGTTATTTTAAATCGGTAACCCCATAATAAGTAAGCTTTCACTGCTGCCTTTTGTTGAAAAATCGGTTTCATATAGCAGACCGGTATTATCAACAGAGTCGACCTGGCATTCAGGAAGTCAATCTTCATTTCAGCCAAGAAGTAAAAAAAAAATAAATAAATAAAAAAATAAAAAAATAAAGTGGGAGAGGGGGTTCACATAAGATTGTTGATATAAATGACGGGTAGTGATTATTGCTGTGATAAACACACATACCTGTAAATCATGATAACAGCTACAGTTAAATGCACAGTTAAATACCTACAGTTAAATGTTCGGTGAATGTCATTTTAAATCGGTAATCCCAAAATAAGTAAGCTTTCACTGCTGCCTTTTGTTGAAAAATCGGTTTCATATAGCAGGCCCGTATTATCAGCAGAGTCGACCTGGCATTCAGGAAGTCAATCTTCATTTCAGCCGAGAAGTAAAAAAAAAATAAATAAATAAATAAATAAAAAAATACATAAAGTGGGAGAGAGGGTTCACATAAGATTGTTGATATAAATGACGCGTAGTGATTATTGCTGCGATAAACACA
>NC_089744.1:79276016-79286016 GCF_040412425.1 Macrobrachium rosenbergii | reverse complement strand
CCTATAATTCCCTCTGGTTGACTCTGCATTGTCTATCAAATTCCTGTATTTCAATTTCATAAGGCAGCTTGAAATGGGGGTCTCTGCTTTCCTTCAGCTAGAAATGTGATCCGCTTTCTATATTCTGCCAAATCCGTAGACAGTGATCTGTTTGCATGCCAAAACATTCAGTCATAATTTCAACTAATATGTACAAGATGTGGAATATTTTGCTAAATTTTCTCCGTGCTGCGGAAATTAAATTCTAAGTAAATTTCAAAGGATATGTGCAAAAGTCTGCATAATGAGAATGTTTAGATGAAATTCATGAATATAACAAAATCATATTCCACACAAAAATGGTTCCTATAGTCATCAATGCAGGCATGAGAGATTTTTAAAAAAGTATGTACTATTTATAACGAGAAAAGTTACTGATGGCAGTATCAGATGATAAAAAGGCAATAAAAAATAAGCAACTGACTCACTCTTAATAAAACTGCAATTACCTTCTTGAAAGAAGTATCTGCAAACTGATCTGCTAAATAATCAATACGTAAATCTTTCAGTAATTATGAAAATCATTTAATTTCAAAACTCTACACGAGAAACAACAAATAAGCTAAATAATCAATACATAAATCTTTCAGTAAATATAAAAATTATTTGGCTTTAAAAATTCTACAAAAGAAACAACAAATAAGCTAAATAATCAATACATAAATCTTTCAGTAACTATAAAATCATTTAGTTTTACAAATTCTACAAAAGAAACAACAAATAAGCCCCTCACGGTCGTTCAGATCTTCAATAATTACGTAAATGCATTATAGTAATATACATAATACAAATCTGCAGACTGGCCAATTTTTTCACCGCGAATATACCGCGGAAAATGAGGGGAGCTGAATATCAGCGCACGTGTATGCATTCACTTGCATCAGATATCTGACCGATTCCTCAACAATGCTCCGAAATAATGACTCTCGTATTCCGGGATACTTATTCTTAAATAATTACCGTGATTAAGGTTGCCTACAGAATATTTTCACGCAGGTGCAAAGAAAATCTATTCATTGCTGATATCAATGTCCTCATTTAATTTGAAAAAAAAAAAAAAAAAAATATATATATATATATATATATATATCATATATTATATATTTATATATTATATAATATATATATATATATATATATATATATATATATATATATATATATATATATATATATATATCAATACCCTCAGTTAATTTGAAATATGTCATTTCATGCATGATTAATGTAAATCAGAGGTTCCCAAACTTTTTGTTCCTCAGTACCCCTTTGGGCTTTTTTTATAGGTTCCCATGTACCCTTAACACTAAAAATTAAGCTTTAATATTAAAAAGAACATTTTAATATTTTGATATTTTAAATTTATGGAGTCTGCATGTGTAGATTACATAGGTATCTTAAATGGTGATAACAGAAATAAAGCAATTGCTAAGGTAATTTATATTTTGATCCAGCACATACAATTGTACAGTAGTAATTATTTTCTTCAGACCAAATGTACCCCCTGAAACGTGCAAATGTACCCCTGGGGGTACATGTACCCCAGTTTGGGAACCCATGATGTAAATGTTAACCCACAATACCCAACTGAAGGGAAATTGCATGTTTAATAAACAAAGAACACCAGACTCGAATGACGTATCTTTGTCTGTAATTCATACCAACAAAAGTTGGGTCTTGAAGATTAATTTCACTGGGTTCCTCGTCATTTGAATCGAGAGAACAAACCTGCTTGATTTCTGAACGCTGGGTGAAATGCAAACCTCAAAATAAAACAGGGATTCTAGTACATAACTTCACAATCTTGCACTTCGCATTGAACAAAAGAAGGTTACTTAACGGCCGGTTACACTTGCAACTAATATACTAGCCCTGTGTAATATGACCCCCGACCAACAGGCATTTTGGCTTCTATGAATAAATCGTTTTAAGTCTGATCGATGGAAACATTTCTCTGAAACTTTCAAGAATAACCTCAGGTAAAAGTTCATATATTTCTTAACTAATAGAATGGTGGCCGTTCTTTTTTTATCTGCCAAATTCTGCGATTCTTATCTAGAAGGGCAAACACTGTCCGATATGATTATCATTTTTTAAAAATCTTATCCGTTTCTGTCCAAGGTACGAGTTCAAGACTTCCATTTCCTATAAAGCCAGGATCCTTGCATCCGCAAAATAATCTTACCGTATGACCTCTTAATAATTAAGTGATATGAATATAAACTCATTTCCTGTTTTCCTGGTTGAAGGAGGAGGGGGAGGAGGAGGAGGAGGAGGAGGAGGAGGAGGAGGAGGAGGGTAGCCCCCAGAGATACATTCATTATTTCCACGAATTTCCGTACGCTCCCGTGCAAAAGCCGAGCGCCGACGAGTATACTCCATGCAAACGGTAATAAACAAAATTGAATTCTGAAGAACTACTTTGCATTCACCCGCCTCTCTACAACCTCCGCCCATTCATTAGACTTAATGTCAAAATGATGACGGAAGTTCTCCTGGATACAGAGAGGAGGAAAAAAAAAATACTGCTTAAATTTGAAATTGGCACTTTCTTTGTATTAATAAGATTGAAAGCTCATGTCTCTAATTACCTGGAGTGCTATTGCCTCCACCTACAGATTTATTTCAATTACCACTTCTAGATGAAGGGATCTCTCTCTCTCCCTCTCTCCTCTCTCTCTCTCTCTCTCTCTCTCTCTCTCTCTCTCTCTCTCTCTCTCTCTCTCACACACACACTAACACACACACGAGGGAGATGAAGGTATAGCAAATTCATAGATATAGATTACTATCGTGAAGATATGGTATAGATACAGATATACGAAATTTTTAATCACACCGTGATTTATATACAATCATGAAGCTACAAATGTCGTTTAATATCAAATTCAGCTACCTCGAGTATCTCCGATGGAGAAATATCACCGAAGGGGAATTTATATAAGTGATAAATGAACAGGTACCACTGGGACGCGAACCCTTGATACCCATACAACGACTCCAGTGGATACCACCGCGCCATCAAGATGGCGCGGTGGTGCGTCCACTGGAGTCATGAAGTGGCTTGATGGCGCGGTGGTAGCGTCCACTGGAGTCGTTGTATGGGTCCATGTCAAGTGGTACCTGTTCATTTATCACTCCTTCGGTGATATTTCTCCATCGGAGATACTGCTGACATTTGTAGCTTCATGATTAAATACCATTAAGAAGATATAGTATAGATATAGATAAGCTAAATCATGAATGTATAATAAACTCACTACTGCTGTGACGAAAAAATTTGTTTATTTAGTTGTCTTACGTTACATATAATTTAAACTGCAGAGTATATATTGGTTCATTCAAGATAAAGTCAAGATAGCAACATGTACGTACAGATTACGTACACAAACACATACGCGCACGTACACAAACACATACGCGCAAGCAAATCGAAGCCTGAAAATCTCCAAAACAGATAAGGGAAGAATGTACCCTTTCCCGATCAGCAAAGGCAGGAGGAAAATCCCCCCAGACACTAAGTAAAAAGAAGACATGGATTTGAGGAGAAAATTTATTTCCGCCTCCATTACTTTTTCCTCGGAACTTGGAAATCATTCTGATGAATTTTCCACGTATTTTAGGAGCGGAATATTGCAGCTTTATCAATGTTTTGATCTTATTCTTGACATATTACTGTGGTGTTGCTTAAATCAACATAACACATAAACACAGAAAAATGCACAGGTCGACCTGATAGTCGAATTAATATCGTTACCAAGCCAAAGTCTAAGGAGAGACATAAAATGAGAAGGAAACAAAATAAAAATAAATAAAAATACAAAAAGATAAGATTATAAGGATTAGGGAACACGGAAGCAAAGGTATAAACCTAAGTCTTGTCTGCGAAGTAAAAATAAAAGTGAAAATCTAGCGACCTAACATGCAGTTACGATCCGCATTTTATAAATGTGGGATGAGGTGAGGTGACCGTGAAAGCAGAAAAATGAAATGAGGCCTTTTCTCCTCAGGGTGAGGAAAAACATTTTTTTGTGGGGAGGGTCTATTTCAAACAAATCGGGAGCTCGAAAGTCTAGCAGCGTGATCATTCTTGCGTGTTGTTTTCTTGCAGGATGTGAAATCTGTTGAAGAACATCTCTCAAAATAATCTTGAGCGATTGCAAGGCTCCTTTTTACTTGATCGGTATGTTTGCAACAAAGGAGGGTGCGGATGGAAAAAAAAATGGGTTCTTGGAACTCGACACCTTCAGGGCGTCAAAGAAGACTGTCTGTGCCTATAGTAAAAATCTTTAAAGAGCCAAATTCATCATTAAAACAAAAACTGCAGCAATATTTAATTGGGAAAAGCGATCTTCATTACGCTAAAAAAAGAAAAAGTTCAAATCGGTTGTTAGTGCTGAAATTGAAACACAAATATTTAAATTATCTACATTATAATCAACAATTTTAATAAATTGTCCACTTTTAACTGTGCTCTTAAAGAACAACTCTCCTGTTCTTTTATTTCTAATTATGTGGATAGTTTCTAAATAAAATTCGATGCTATGGAACCAAAGTTTGGGTGAACGGCAGTTGACATACGAATATTAAAAAGTGTATGAACAAGTAATATCAGAAGTGAGTAAATCCTGAATGCAAGTTGCGCGACAATTTCAAAGGGCAACACAAAATAAAAAAAAAAAAAAAAAAAAAAAGAGAAACATTTCCCGTGAAAACAGCCGTTTCTGAGCGTTGCTTAGTAGAGACATTTGAGGAATAACTTCCCTGACGACCTACCACCAACAGAAGGATGGGAAAAGTTAGGGGCAAAGTTCGATCCTGCATATCCCACGAATTTTCAGGGCGATCATTTTGCACGGGAAATGCATCACGACACTTGAACAGAAGGCAATAACCTGATGAACGCTCCGAACACGAATAGCACATACACGCGCGTACATGCATACGCACACGCGCGCACATACACACACTAACAATGATGATTCATCTGTGTTGGTGGACGATATGACTCTGAGATAAGGGATACTGTATGTTTGATCAAATGTAATGCATGTTTTGTTATTGAATTCACACACACATACATGAGTGCCCAAGCGCGCACACACACAAACACGCACTAACAACGATGATGCATCTGTGTTGGTGAACGATATAACTTTGAGATGAGGAGTACTGAATATCTGACACAATATAATGCATATTTTATTATCGAATTCACATACATACACACGCGTACATGCGGACACGCGCGCACAAACACACACGCGCTAACTAAAATGATGCATCTTTGTTAGTAGACTATATGGCATTAAGACGAGACAAGAGTTTACTTAATGAAACATAATGCAGGCTTTCACACCTAATTCATCACTCTCTCTGCAATTAAAAAATGAAAGACCTGAGTATCATCTTTTTCCTTTCAGACGCCACCACTTTAAAGATACATTATCAACTGAAGCATAACCATACAAACGAAAGATAATCAAGCATATTTATAAAAAAAAATTGGCACTAAAAAAGTAGAAGTAGGAAGTGCAAGGAAACGAACGCTAAAGAAATGCACGTCTTGTTTTATGAAAACCAGCAGAACTCAGTATGACTGTTGACAGCAAAACGGTTTTAGAGTTGAAACTGGGGAGAGAGAGAGAGAGAGAGAGAGAGAGAGAGAGAGAGAGAGAGAGAGAGAGAGAGAGAGAGAGAGAGAGAGAGGGAGCAATCTACAGAGGAGTCATAATTACTGCTTAAACAGTTTTGCGATGGTAGAAAAGATAATTATGTAGGGTGACTTGATGAAGGGCTAATTATGCAGAGCAATTTGAATGCTAAAGTAGGAGACCAGAATAAAAAAAAAAAGGAGACAAAGACAGTGACATAACAAGCGAGTTTTGGTGTCTTCAATTCAAACTCGCAAAAGGCGACAAGATTTCTTGAAAGTGTATTTAATGCGTTACCAGTTTCAGATGATCTTGCACAAGTCTACGTCAAAAAATAAAATAAATGAATAAATAAATAGATAAAATCGAAATCTGATGTTCTATCCTAAAATCACTCAAAAATCTTTATACTTAAAGTTTGTGTGTGACCTAACGCATAAACAGCGCGCAATTAAGCAATTTTTTACCATGGGAATATTACACAAAAATGGGTGTGTCTTAGGTAATAGTAGATTGCAACGCTAATTTGACAGAAAGGTATAATGGCGCAAACAGATGGACATGGAACAAGAATTTATAAGACACAACATTAAACTTTGCAAAATGACTTAACATAAGTAAAGTTTTAGCATCCCTTAAAAACATATAAAAATGAAAAAGACTTTGAATTTTGCTCTATGGAACAATCAGTGACAGCAAAACCAACAGGAAAAATCAAATAAAAAGACAAATATTATTCTAGAGGATATCACAACTGTCAGTATTATTACCGTCAAAGTATATGAAAAACATAGACGAATTGCGAACAGATCATTTGCTAAATTCTGTAGAGAGAGAGAGAGAGAGAGAGAGAGAGAGAGAGAGAGAGAGAGAGAGAGAGAGAGAGAGAGAGAGAGAAAATGGGGGAAAAGGGGAGATCCTTAGCTCTACCCTTCCGGGAGAATTAGCTTTTCATATTTTAGGCACGGCGAGATTAGGTTTTCCTCGGCGTAATGTAATGATGGCGGGAACATTTTAAAATGCAGAGCAGATGTTAGAAACGGGGTAAGATGCACAAGTGAAGAAACATCGAGCTATGAATGTGAATAAGTTATTCAGGAAAAACTTTAAAATTTGCAAGAGAATTGATGAGATTCATTATTCAAATGATAACAAGCTTGAAGCGAAATGACGTAAAAAATAAAATTTCATAACAAGGATACAAGCTACATTCATGTTGCCATGTAATTAGCACGTAAAGAATAACTGTCCACAAAAAGTAAATACTTATGACAACAAACTTTTACTAAGAAACAAACTTGCTAAGTGTTATATAAACCAACATTTCACAAGAAAAGAGTTGTCAAAAGAAAATCGGTTTTATTATGAATGCATAACGTAACAACGCTCTTAAATTAAAACTGAAAAAAGATTGTGAATGGAAAGTATTGCAAATCATCCGTTTACAGATGTAAATGATTGTCTTAGAAGCACTATATGATTTATTAATATATGCGCGGTCATGGAAAATTACCACGTAATTTAGTTCCGAAAGACCTGCTTTTTATGGCCCCAAGTCCTCTGAAAAATTCTATCATCTGCTCACAAGTTTGCTTAAACCTCTTAAATCTTCCTAAGTTTCTTCTAAACATATAAAAAATAATGTTCATTTTCCTCTGTAACTTGCATAAACTTGAATTCTGTGAGTTATACTGTATTAATTATTTATAATCCTAATACCATCCCCAGTGCTGATTAATGAATCAATCTGACACCTGGTATTTCGATGAATCATCTACCATGATTTATAGAAAAGGGTCGAAATCACATTGAAAACCTTTATACGACCATTCCTTCATCTACTGTTCTGTTGGGTTGTCATTTTTTATTATTATAAACAAGAAACTTAGATCTTAAAAACATACATCGGTTTTCTAAGAACCCAAGAATCTTACATAATCAGAGTAGCATTCTGATCTGACTGAACAAAAATTTATCTTAATGTTTTCAGATAATCAAGGTACTGATTCGAACGAACTGCTTATTAAATCTCTCTCTCTCTCTCTCTCTCTCTCTCTCTCTCTCTCTCTCTCTCTCTCTCTCTCTCTCTCTCTCTTCATAACTGACGTTCCCTTCGGAATCCGATTTGGTTAAAATTAAAAATCACCCAGTAATAAAAAAAATAAATGCAAAAAAAAAAAAAAAAAACAAACGAATCTGTGCGTTATACGCCAGTACGCGATAAATCAAGGCCAACATTCATGTCACTCAGCAAATTTCATCTTTCAATCAAACCAAAATTGAGGGAGGGGGGTGAGTGGGGAATATATAAGCGGCTACACGAAGAATGGATGAATGTGGAACCCGTAGAAGATCAAGATAATTCGATTTAATCCTAATTGGACTGATTATGCAAAATGCTGCTGCTGGAATGGCGTTCGACGATCTCCCCACGTACCGTACCAAAAGAAGATTCGTCTGTAAGAATTAATATGTGGCTTTGCCTTCGTCTTTGTGAACAGGAACCATATATAGGTTTGCCTTCTTATTTGAGAACAAGAATAATTTCAAGGATGTGGTTTTGCCTTCATATTCGTGAACGGGAACCATCTCAATGAATGGAAATGTGCTTCAATTATTCTTGCTTGGGGCAATTTTAATTTATATATTAGATCTTGACAGAAAAATAAAACCTTTGTAAAGAAATCTCACTGTTTATTCCCTTCAGCATATTCCACCTAATTTGCCTCAAACAATACTTGTGTGTGTGTGTGTAAAATCAAAACCCAGGATATTAGGTTACCACAGAAAAAAAACAATAAATAAATAAAAATATATACTGTACCCAATCACCTTTAGCCAGTAGCATCGGATAATCTGTTGTAGGATTTTAGCCCTGGCTTTTTCTACTTCTTAGTTTCTGATAATATTCTACGATACAAGAGCTGGTCACAACGACATTTCTTGAATACAATACTCTCAAACATGATTGCTTAAAAACCTAGTTTATTTCTTTCGCCTTTTTCATCTGCACAGAGTTGAGCAGTCTAGCCGCTAAGTGGTAAACTTTTTATAAAGATCCTATGCACCCAAGACTAGCTCAGCATGTTCACAATAGGTGTAATAAAAATCCACAATTATATAGTAAACTATACTACTGTGTAAAATATCGTTTACTGTATAATTGTGGATTTTTATTACACAGATTGTTTTTCACGAGATGTGAATTTCTTAGCATGTTCACAACTACCAATGACTAATTTTATTGTCAAATCCTCTACCAAATTTGTATAAAAAAGTATATTAAAAAAATGGGAAAAGTCAAACTTTCCAACAATTCCTTGAATCGCCTTGCATGTAAGTCTGTTTCATAAAATTCACATCTGGTACCTTGTAGTACTTCCCCTCCTGACTGACATATTGCTCACTGTAAGAGGGCTTTGAATAAAAGACGGCTACAAGTGTTTGATTCTCACCAAGATTGTAACCCCCTAGAAAATGAAGCCTGCCAAGCAGATTGTATAATAAATGACGTCTGCAAGCAGATGGTATAGTAAACGAAGTCTGTAAGCAGATGTTATAGTAAATGAAGTCTGCAAGCACATAATATAGTAAACGAAGTCTGTAAGCAGATGTTATAGTAAATGAAGTCTGCAAGCACATAATATAGTAAATGTAGTCTGCAAGCAGGTGGTATAGTAAATGAAGCCTGCAAAGCAGATGGTATAGTAAATGAAGTCTGCAAGCAGATGGTACACAAAATGAAGTCTGCAAGCAGATGGTATAGTAAATGACGTCTGCAAGCAGATGGTACACTAAATGAAGTCTGCAAGCAGATGGTATAGTAAATGAAGTCTGCAAGCAGATGGTATAGTAAATGAAGTCTGCAAGCAGATGGTATAATAAATGAAGTCTGCAAGCAGATGGTACCACTAAATGAAGTCTGCAAGCAGATGGTATAGTAAATGAAGTCTGCAAGCAGATGGTATAGTAAATGAAGTCTGCAAGCAGATGGTACACTAAATGAAGTCTGCAAGCAGATGGTATAGTAAATGAAGTCTGCAAGCAGATGGTACACTAAATGAAGTCTGCAAGCAGATGGTATAGTAAATGAAGTCTGCAAGCAGATGGTATAGTAAATGAAGTCTGCAAGCAGATGGTATAGTAAATGAAATGGTGGTATAGTAAATCTGAACCGGATGGTATAGTAAATGACGCCTGCCAAGCAGATGGTATAGTAAATGAAGTCTGCAAATATGGTATAGTAAATGCGCCTGCCAAGCAGATGGTATAGTAAATGCGCCTGCCAAGCAGATGGTATAGTAAAT
>NC_089744.1:79258516-79268516 GCF_040412425.1 Macrobrachium rosenbergii | reverse complement strand
ATGACTAAAACGCAGGATGGATTCATTTAAATTCGTCAACACATGTGGCCGAGGCTGCGTAGAATGACAGGCAAACAAATGGAAAGGTACAAAGCGTTTATGGGATAGCACGTAATATTGTGAGACATGGTGGTGATTGTGTAATACAGTGGCCAGCTAGGTGTATAATGAACGTCTGGATAAGAGAAAGAATCCTGAGGAATGGGTGAGAAAAAGATTTTTTCTTTCTTGTACAAGAGGAAAGATAGAAGTGATTTCAGATTTATAGATGCGTTACATACCTTAACACCCTGGGAAAATGTACTGTATGTTTTCGTTTTCTGAAAAGAAATCTATTGTGCCGGCTTTATCTGTCCGTCCGCACTATTTCCTGTCCACACTTTTGCTGTCCTCCCTCAGATCTTAAAAACTACTGAGGCTAGAAGGCTGCAAATTGGTATGGTGATCATCCACCCCCAAATCATCAAACATACCAAATTGCAGCCCTCTAGCCTCAGTAGTTTTTATTTTATTTAAGGTTAAAGTTAGCCATAATCGTGCGTCGGGCGATATATATATATATATATATATATATATATATATATATATATATATATATATATATATATATATATATATATATATATATATATATATATATATATATATATATATATATATATATATATTAGAGAGAGAGAGAGAGAGAGAGAGAGAGAGAGAGAGTTCTTTTAGAGCAATGTTCTTTTTACAGCACCCAAACACCCTAAATAACTCTCTCCCTCGTTATTAATAGAGCAACAAGAAGATTTTCAGAGATCCAGGATAGCATTTTGTCGAATCTGTCACCGAAGTTAACGGTCCCTGGCTTCACTGCCAACATGAATATCATGAACCAAACTCGACGGTTGACAGCTCTTGTCTCGGAGATTTAACGATTTAGTCGCTGGACGAGGGTCTTCACTCTGCGTTTCAGATTTGTCTGAAGTCTAGTGATTAGTTGAAAGTTTTTTTTTTTTTTTACGTTTGAACCAAGTTATTTTTTTCTGGCTTGAATATCATGTTTTTATTTTTTTTTATTTTTTTTTTGGGGGGCGGGGGAGAAGATATGTGATATTATATGGAGGTTTTAGCGTTCTTCGTATCAAGCACTAAGTAATAGACTGTTTGAGAACTTGTTTGAAATTTTTGCGATTGATCTAAGTTATTCTTTTTTTCTGACTTGAATATTATTTATTGCAGTTTTTTTTTTATGTTTGGGAGAAGGTATGTGAATTTATATGGAGGTTTTAGCATTCTTCGTATGATGTGCTAGTAATTGTAGAGTGAAGTTCATGAATAAAGTATTCGCCTATCTTAAACCTGTTCTCATCCATTCTATTTTGCGAGACCTTTCTCCTGTTGAAATAGCACATGTGTTCTCCTAAATATATACAGCACCCAAACGCCCCAAATAAGCACATAGACTATTGGGAGAGAGAGAGAGAGAGAGAGAGAGAGAGAGAGAGAGAGAGAGAGAGAGAGAGAGAGAGAGAGAGAGAGAGAGAGAGACACAGAGAGTGCAGTTCATAGCTTCATAACATCCAAACACCACAAAGAAGCATAAAAACTACTGAGAGAGAGAGAGAGAGAGAGAGAGAGAGAGAGAGAGAGAGAGAGAGAGAGAGATCCATATCTCTTCCAACTTCCAAACTTTAAAATGACGAATAAACAGCACAAAAGACATCACTTACCGAAATTACATTATTGTCTTTAAAGCAGGTCGTACGGTGGGAATCATTATATGGACATAAAAAGCACACAAAAACATCACTGATGCAAAACTTATGACGATCTCAAGAGGTACAAATCAGGAAGAACTATCAATGGCGCCGTTTAATCGTTTTCTCATATATGACCGGAAAACAACATACCAATTGCAGTATGAAATGTCTTACTTGATTGACCAAGAAAAGTCACACTGGTAAGAAAAACTTGAGTAATCTCAACGAAAACAAGTAAAAAATGCGCCAGAGTTTCTTCGGGGCAATCGAGTTTTCTGTATAG
Source organism: Macrobrachium rosenbergii (assembly GCF_040412425.1). Taxonomy (NCBI): domain Eukaryota; kingdom Metazoa; phylum Arthropoda; class Malacostraca; order Decapoda; family Palaemonidae; genus Macrobrachium; species Macrobrachium rosenbergii. Next base: position 79,266,491 of record NC_089744.1, on the reverse strand, counting down.
CGTATAATCAAGGCCACCGAAAATAGATTTATCTTTCGGTGGTCTCGGTATAATGCTGTATGAACCACTGCCCATGAAACTTTAACCACGGCCCGGTGGTGGCCTATCCGATATCGTTGCCAGAAGCACGATTATGGCTAACTTGACCTTAAATAAAATAAAAACTACTGAGCTAGAGGGCTGCAGTTTGGTATGCTTGATGATTGGTGGGTGGATGATCAACATACCAATTTGCAGCCCTCTAGCCACGGTAGTTTTTAAGATCTGAGGGCGGACAGGAAAAGTGCGAAGAGAAAAAGTGCGGACGGACAGAAAAAGCCGGCACAATAGTTTTCTTTTTTTTTTACAGAAAACTAAAATTAATGACTGATGACGTTTGAATGTAAACAAGTAACAGACACGACCAAAGCTTTCCATATTCCCTCGCGCATCGCCAGACCCGCCAGACTCCCCCCTCCCCAACCCCCCACCCCAAAATCAGCCCCCCTCCGGTGGCCATTTGTCTCTCATTATCACATCCATTATACATATAAATGGCCTCATTTGCCAGTTAGTTCATCATGGCACACGGCACTTATATCCCACTCGGTAACAATGATTTATAATCAGCCCTCAGTAATCGTTTTAATGAGTAATTAGGTGGATGAAGGCTGCCGTCTCATTGCGCCAGCTTGTTGTTATGAATCATTTTTATGGACTCGGGAGCGACAGATGGCCACAGTTGAACAACGATTTTATTCGCAATCCACACCACTCGATCTCTTCTCTTTCTGTCTGTTTATTAAAAACTGGAACGACTTTTTTTTTATGACTGATTTTTTTTATCAGATCGTCTGTCATCTGGCTTTGCAATGCTTACACTTTCAATTTCAGCGTGACAAGTAATAGGTACATTGCAGGATTAAAAATAAGGGCATTCTATAATGTATCATTTTCTTTTCGAAAACTATATTATATCATCTGAATATTACGCTAAAAAATTATTTGTGACACGAATTCCGATAAGTTACTATAAAAATGACAAATGAAAATCATAACCTTGTAAAAAATAAAGTTAGCACTGACCCGAGTGAAGCATTTGCTGAACAATATAACGAACAGCACAACAATGAACTTATGATTAGGACCTTCAAACTTAGAATGTCATACATCGTTCGGCATCCATATTTTATTACTGTCGATAGTGTTGTACTTTTAGTTTTCTATAAAAGAAAACTATTGTGTCGGTTTTGTCCGTCCGCACTTTCTTCTGTCCGCACTTTTTCTGGCAACACTTTTTCTATCCGCCCTCATCTCTTAAAAACTATTGAGGCTAGAGGGCTGCAAATTGGTATGTTGATCATCTACCCTCAAATCATCAAACATACCAAATTGCAGCCCTCTAGCCTCAATAGTTTTTATTTTATTTAAGGTTAAATTTAGCCATAATCGTGCGTCTGGCGACGATATAGGTCAGGCACCATCGGGCCGTAAATAAAGTTTCATGGCCCGCGGCTCACACAGCGTTATACCGAGACCACCGAAAGATAAATCTGTTTTCGGTGGCTTTGATTATACGATGTACAGAAAACTCGATTACGCCGAAGGAACTTCGCCTCATTTGTTACTTATTTAATTATTGTCGATAGTGTACTTTTTCTTGTTGAAAACAATATAGTAATTAATCAAATTAATATGATCAGTATTTGATATCCTAGCAGTTGTTTTACTAATTTAGTATTCATTGTTTTTTAATCTACGGACAAGCCTGACCACTTAAATCTTTCTTTTATCTTTAATGGTTTCGGGATGGAATGCCTCTTTAAAAGCCCGCAGACACTCGCAAAGAATATTTATAATAGAAAGCGATACCTACTGAAACATTTGCAGTGTTCAATTTACAATTATTAACAAGTAAAAAATGCGCCGAAGTTTCTTCGGCGCAATCGAGTTTTCTGTACAGCCGCTACAACGTATAATCAAGACCACCGAAAATAGAGCTATTTTTCGGTGGTCTCGGTATAATGCTGTATGAACCGTGGCCCATGAAACTTTAACCACGGCCCGGTGGTCGTCTATCCTATCTCGTTGCCAGAAGCACGATATGGCTAACTTTAACCTTAAATAAAACAAAAACTACCGACGCTAAAGGGCTGCAATTTGGTATGTTTGATGGTTGGAGGGTGGATGATGAGCATACCAATTTGCAGCCCTCTTGCCTCAGTAGTTTTTAAGATCTGAGGGTAGACAGAAAACAGTGCGGACGGACAGACAAAGCCGACATAATAGTTTTCATTTACAGAAAACTAAAACCATTCATCACAAAAAGATAGGTATTTAAAAAGTGCTTCGTCCAGTACCATGGGGAAAAAGGTAAAATATTTCCACGCGGAAATCTTTTCACATAAAAAAAAATTTACATAAGAAAGAAAAATGATTAATACCACACACTCTCTACGAAGTCAAACTTAGCAAAATCCCATATCACGTACAACGAGGTACCATTCAAGTAAAATCTTTGTTTACATAAAGTGAAGATATGGAATGTCAACCGATATACCAGTGTAATTTGTCAAAACTACAGTAGTAACGTTATTAACATTATTCTACACCGTACCTCAAGCAATCTTGCTTTCAGTGCTATTACTAGCTTCACGATTTCATGTATATTGCAGTCTCGTTTTCTTAAAAACTATTATAAAGACAAAATTCATCTACATTTAAGAAAATATCCGTAATAGATAATATTTGTTAAGAGCATGAGTTCCACACGAACAATTGATTATTCATTCACACTGAATTACAATGGAAAGTCAACTATTTCATAGAAATCAGTCAAGTCAACTGTCTGATAAATTACTTACTTATTCCTCTAACCTTAGCAGTTGTTTTGATACGATTCAGCTAGCGCTTATACCAATCAGTTGACGCTTCATATATTACCACACTTTTGTGCTTCTCTTACATTTGATTCCAACTTCCTATTCGTCTGGTTCTTACTTTCAAAACATAATCCTGTAATATAACATTTACTTATCATCACCAGGGTGCAGGATAACCTTACATTTTAATCAGCGGAACTTGTTTTAAAAGGCATAATCCTTTTAATCATATCACGTATTCATATTCTTCGCCGTTTTAACCACTGCAATAGCATAGCAGAGAATTTCTTAGCCAATCATAATTTGTTTAGCATTTTGCAACGAAAATATTTAACTATTCAGTGCCTCCATCAAGCAGTGTGCACTGAATGACCTTACTTGTTCCCAACCTTTGATCTGATTACATTACGCTCTATTAAACACCTTGACTTTTTTTGTTTTTAAATCCCAACTCATCACTCTCAACTGCCATGAATTAAAGGGAAGCTACACATGTAGACCAGCCTAATTCAGGCATGGATATTGCACACAAATTAATATTCAAAATTTATGAATTGGCTTTTCCGACTGATCGGCTCATACTATAATCACTGGTCAGAGAGGCACGCAAAACCAACCTCAGGGTTGCTGTTTCCACAGCCAGATTTCATCATTCAATCTGCAAGCTGAAAACGAGGAGGAGAGAGAGAGAGAGAGAGAGAGAGAGAGAGAGAGAGAGAGAGAGAGAGAGAGAGAGAGCTTAATACTTTAAGACTGGGATGGATGTGCGGTATTCAATAATCACGTTCGTATAGTAAATCATAATAAAGTCCGTTTGATACGAATTAAAGGTACTCATATTCGTCATTCTTGGTACTCAACTTTAATATCGTTTTGTGTATCCAGATTAAACATAAGGATTGTTCATCTATTACCTCCCTCTCCTCTCTCTCTCTCTCTCTCTCTCTCTCTCTCTCTCTCTCTCTCTCTCTCTCTCTATATATATATATATATATATATATATATATATATATATATATATATATATATATATATATATATATATATATATATAAAATTATTTTTCCATATCGAGCAATTGTTATATCATCAATCCGTTTCATAATGTCATTTACAAATATACTCTTGTATTGACTTTTGCAACACAAAAATCAAAAATCTTATGTAAACCGAAGAGAGTCAAGTGAAAATATTGCGACAAAAATTATCGAAGCTCCGTTAAAAAAAATGAACGTTAACCTCGAAGGATAACTATTATGGGTATCTGACGCCACTACTCGCATCCTTATATATAAAGTTTTATCTCGAGTAAAGTAAACGCTTTTATTATTTCTTCAATCGCGAATCCGTAAAACTTGCTGTTTACATCTGAAATCGTATAGTCCTTAGATCACTAATTCCTAACAGGCGTTGCTACGTCCATTTTCTTACCTAAGGTAAGAAATACTGAAGAATATACTGTAGCCTCCCCGAATAATATTCGGTCACAAGAAAAGATTAAACTTTTGTTTTTAATGACGACAAACTTTCAACTTAATACGGACAGAATAAACGGCTCGTCTATGGGACAATCTTTCTTAACATTAATAACTATGGAGCTACATTATTATAGGTGAGATATTTTCAAGCTTTCGTTTTCTTTGTATGAAAAAAAAAAAAAAATGCTGATGAGATGGTGGTTTATAGAGTCTTATGATGATGAATATGATTCGAGGTACTTCCTGTCAAAATAGGAATCTAGTCTGCCAAAAACACTTTCGGTTCCTGAGAAGAAATCCATCGCAATGTGACACCAAAATATCTCCCTTAATCACATTACTATCAGTAACGCAAAGCAGTGCTTGAAGAGTACCAGCTGAGAGTGCTGTTGCAAAGAAGATTAATTTCAAATGGCACCTGAATTACTTACTCTGTTTTGGAGATAATGGTAATTTCTGGTTCGCTGCTTAGTGGGCGTCATCTTGAATGACATTCGAACCCAACTTGTATAATTAAGAGACGAAAATCCAGACGTGAAGTAAAGTGAAGCTGAAGAAAAATCCTCTAAGTAAATACGCAGATAAAACATACATAATATCATTAGCACTGTAAGCGGATAAACGGTAATATATATATATATATATATATATATATATATATATATATATATATATATATATATATATATATATATATATATATATATATATATATATATACATGTATTATACACACATGTATATATATATATATATATATATATATATAATATACAGAGAGAGAGAGAGAGAGAGAGAGAGAGAGAGAGAGAGAGAGAGAGAGAGAGAACGTTTGCACTGATTACCAAACTATATAACAACAAACAAGAAACCTGACAGATAAAGGTTATATAGTCCAACTCTATTCAACGCGATTGTCGAAATACACAAGCCACTACAACGCTCTATGGCTGTGGAGCATCGAGCAAGAATCATTGTCATAATTGAAATAAATGCCACTCTTCTAGCAGAGAGAGAGAGAGAGAGAGAGAGAGAGAGAGAGAGAGAGAGAGAGAGAGAGACGTACCCAATTTTCCCTTTTATCCCTCGTGAGATGCTGTCATGGAAGTGATGAAGTGCCACACCAGATGCTTTTGGGAACTGTTGAGGATGACAAACCCAGATGTACCCCAAAGTCTTTATGAGATTTGGTGCTTGGAAGCTGGAGTGAATTGCATAAGATCTCTCTCTTTCTCTCTCTCTCTCAAATGGAATATCACCAATTGTTATATACGATGTTCCTATAACAATACGAAGTGTTTCGCATTCCCTTGTAGCGAATAATTATGCATGAACTCTCTCTCTCTCTCTCTCTCTCTCTCTCTCTCTCTCTCTCTCTCTCTCTTTTACTGGAGCAGTACCAAGAAATATCTCCATATGTCTTTCCTGAAATGAAACTGACAAGACTTTCATCGAAAGGTTTAGACGAATAATTACGGGAACCGTTGCAAGTCCAACTGGGATAATTCAAAACAAGACTGAATTAATGATCTAATCAATCAGCGATGCAAAAGCTAAATTGTGACAAAACCTTTGAAAGGGAAACAAAGCAAAGAAAGAATAAAGATGTACTAATTATATAAAGAATATAAAAAGAAAACATCTGTGAATGAGTCTGCTTTTAACGCATCTAGAAATCAGATAACAGAGCCAGTGTTGACAGAAGCTAGGTTAATCTAACAACAATAATTATTCAAGTAAAACTTCCAATTCTGATGAGGCCAAATGGAAATCCACACAAAATTTAAGATAGGTTGCCGAGGAAAATTGAGAAGGAAGGAAATTATCACTAGATTTTTAGGCCCAAAATGGCTAGCTAACTTTAGATAACAAACCCAGAGTTATTTCATTATTAATAACCCATAACACAGTGTGCGCAGTTATCCAGTTATCAAGTCCCGTCCTGGAAGTGGAGCCACCGATAGCAGATGAAAGGAGACGTAAAAGATATTTATTCCAACAAACAAAACCTTCTGGCATCCACAGTCGTCGTGTTGTTCGTGGCAATGGGCCAGAAGATCTCGCTTTTGACATGCAAAAATCTCCGAAGAAAAGGGGAAGGGGTTGTTGGGGGGGAGGAGCCATTCCAATCTCTCCTTTTCAAATCATCATGAGAAGTTCAACTTTCGCTCTCTCTATCTCTCTCTCTCTCTCTCTCTCAACCCAATTCCCTGTTCCTTTCACCGGCCCATCCTATCATGCGCAGCGCCTCTCCTCTTGTCTTTTATCGCTCCTCCCGAGGTAAAAAAACACAAAAAAAAAAAATAAAAAAAAAACGTTACTGCCGGAGGAGAAGCCCTTGTCGCCTTCCCTTCTACAGAATAAACGGTCTTCGGCGCCGTTCATCGCCGTTACTTTCTTTTACCTCCCCTTGAGACGCTCGAGCATATTTCTTCTTTATCCCCTTCAGCGAGGACTTTGGCATGCCATCCTGAAATATGCTCTTTCAAGAATATATCCTTGCAAAAAGTCTCGCTTTCTTCAGAGGCATAGTTTTCTATCGGGACAAGGAAGACAGTTTTAATCATGGATAGCTATGGCTGCGTAGATAAATGACAATCGTCTAATTACCAATACGCCAGTAAAATCAAATAGAATGAACAAGAATATGCCATCAGAAACTAAAAAAAATAAAAGAATGACAGCGGAGAAATTTCACATCGTAATGCCACGCATGCGCTCCGCGTACACAGATGGCTATTAGAGCTGCGTAATTAACCGCCATTCGTTCTAATTACACAAATAAAAATTAACATAAACAGAATGAACACGAACATGCCATCAAAAACTGGAAAAATAACAGAATGACAACCTGGAGAAATTTCACATCACAGCACCACGCATGCGCGCCGCTTTCACTCTTCCCAAATAACTCTTATTTAACGGCCACTGGAACACGTTCTCGCCATACAACTATAGCTTATGGGTAACGAAGATTACTCTCTATATCTCTTCTCCGGACGCGCCACGTCAATTTCCTCTCCCATCTGCAACATTTCCCTATATTTCATAACTGAGACCGGGCTGTTGCTCCAGCCTAAAAATTACGCGTTTTTTCTCTCTCTCCACAAAAACAATTTTTCCTTTTTCCGGTCTATGCCATAAACAACTTCGGTCGAGCACAAATCAATTAACTTGAGGAGGTAGAGCGAGAGACACTATGCTGATCTTGAATTATAGGCGATCAATGGATGTATAAACAAACACACAGACACATTATATACATATATATATATATATATATATATATATATATATATATATATATATATATATATATACATGTAAATATATATATATATATATATATATATATATATATATATATATATATATATATATATATATATATATATATATATATATATATATATATATATATATATATATATATATATATATATATATATATATATATATATATATATATATATATATATATATATATAAAATGTTCATACGTGTCTCTGTCTGCCTGTCTGTGTGGTCTATCAGTAACAAGCCTCGAGTCAAGACCTAGGGTTCGAATCCGGCACGAGGGATAACTGACATGGTGACAATCCTTTGAAAACCATCCTGCCTCTGCTGAATTAAACT
>NC_089744.1:79213516-79253516 GCF_040412425.1 Macrobrachium rosenbergii | reverse complement strand
AGCGCTCCACCATCAGCGCTCGTTAAGGAGGGGCTATCACACTGCTCCTTCTGGAACGACACCCACGGAGAAATGGAACGCTAGGAGATCGAAAACCTGAAGCGTGCATTCCACAACCATAGCTGCCTCAGTTTCACGATCGAGCAGAGCCAAAACCGCTGCCTCCTTTCCTTGACGTCCTTGTGGAACAGAGAGAGGCCTCTTTCTCCACGAGGGTCTACACGAAACACACGAACCTGGGCATGTGTATGAACGGGGGCGAGCGAGTGCCCCGAGAGGTATAAGCGCTCCACCATCAGCGCCTACGTCAGGAGGGCCCTCTCACACTGCTCCTCCTGGAACGACACCCACGGAGAAATGGAACGTGTAGCCCAAACCCTCGTCAACAATGGACACCCAAACCGGGATATAGAAGAATCTATCAAGGCGAACATCGATAGATGGTACCGTCAGGAACCTCGCCCCGATGCCCCTGAACGCATAGAGCTCTTCTACAAAGGGCAATTTCATCATAAATATAAAGAAGACGAACGCGCCTCAAAAACATCATCAAGAATAATGTCAGCCCTGTTGACTCAACAGAAACATACATCTGGTCATCTATTACAAGAGCAGAAAGACGAGCAGCCTGGTTATGCGCAACAACCCAGCCCCCTCAGCAGGACCCCTTGAAAAAACCAACGTGGTATACCGGTACTCATGCCCCGTCCGAGGATGCCTCGGTTCTTACATCGGTATGACCACCATGCGTTTCTCCAAAAGGATTTCCTGCCACGCCCAAAGAGAGGGGCTATCTTTAATCATGCCAGGACCGTCCATAACCAGAGGATAGCAAGAAAAGACATAATCACGAACATCGAAGTGATTGACCAAATTACCGACCACCGCCGCCTACGCCTCTTGGAAGCATTGCACATTGGGAAGGAGAAACCAACACTCAACATTACGCAAGAAACCTTTCTCCTCCCCACGGCAGCCAGGAGACATGCACCGAGCGATCCCCATAGCGTACGAGCAAATCAAAATTCGGCATCCGAGGATCGAAATTCTTCTCTTCATCCTCAGCACTACAACGCCGCTCGCACGCAAGACGAAAACAGAACTTGATGGGAAGGCTCCGCCCGAGGGTACATGCCCCGGGCAGCCAATCATAATTCAGCACCGATCATGACCTCCCCTATAAATACCAACCTGAGCACATCGTTTCTTCAGACCTGCAACCACGTCCAGAGGATGACCAACGAGCTGGTCGAAACATGTCGACGGTACCTACAATAGAACCTGAACCCAGACGAACGATTTCTGATTGAATATTGTAATAAAAGACTTCCAATATTCCGCACTGTCCTTTTCCAACATGAATATCGGCCAGTTACTGACTAACATCGCTGAGCCTGAAAAGCGAATCATAAGGAGGATAGAAAAGACACTATATAAGATAAATTCGCATAATACAGCCATCCTTTTTAATAATAATAATAATAATAATAATAACAATAATAATAATAATAATATACAGGTCTCCTTTTCTTGGTGAACATGATCTGAACTTCACAAATGCCGGCAAAAGCAAAACATCACCCCCTGAGCAAAAAGCTTGAAAAAAAAAACGTTCAGAAGATGGTTTGGTGGGCACTGCAGTGGCATATACGGTATCCTGGAACTTTCGTTATGCTATCATGGTTCTAATATGCTTCCAATTTATTTTTCGAAACTTTCGAAGTTATTCGAGATCACACTCCAGAGTATGAGGATTATAAAATAAAATAAAAATATTAAACTACCAATAATACAATGAAAACCAAAAGGGCATTTCATTTCATATGATTTTTCTTCTTGCTTGTGTGTGTGTGTGTGTGTGTGTGTGTGTGTGTGTGTGTGTGTGTGTGTGTGTAGAGAGCGAAAAACTGGTATCCGATCATGGTCGTATTGTCTAAGCCCTGTCTTCAAAAGTAGGATAACGAAACAATAAGAATACGAACTAAAATGAAAACTGTATATTCATTACGGCAAATCTGAAATTCAACTGTCAATAGTTTAAAGATGTCAAAAGAGTTAGGAAAACCAACAAGTTTCAGAAGCTTTGAGAAAAATGTATATTTTCACGATAAAATATTTGTGATAATCATATTCTTGGAAAGTTCGGAATCTTTAGATCCATGTCCGACAGTATACAATTTGAGGCATAATGAAAATGGAGCAAAGCAATTAAAAAAAGGTTTTTATTGGACCGAATGCGTGCATGCAGCTTTCATTGATTTTCAATGGAAGGGGTTGCAGTGACATAGGTGACGCGGTCGATTCTCATGCCCTCATTATTGGAATTGGAATTGGAATACAGGATTTAGGCCAAAGACCAAGCACTGGGACCTATGAGGTCATTCGGCGTTGAAACGGAAGCTGAGAGCTCAAGGTTTTTTGAAAGGTGTAACAGGAGGAAAGCCTCGCAGTTGCACTAAGAAGCAAGTGTTAGAAGAGGGTTGAGGAAAGTAAGATGGAAGAAAGAGAATATGAACGGAAGTGCCGTAAAAGGAATGAAAGGGGTTTCAGCTAGGGGTCGAAGGGTCGCTGCAAAGATCCTTAAGTAATGTTTACAGTGCATCGCGTGAGGTACACTGATGGCACTACCCCACTACGGGGCACGCGCTCATTATGGTACTGTCATTTTGCCAGTTTCAAGTCTTTATCTTGAAATTATCGACGGTTAAGTGAAAACTCCCAGTAATAATATAATAATAATAAAAGAGTTATCATATGATTCGAGTGGGCTAAATTCCCAGACGAAAAGGAATTTAAAGCAAGCCTTTGAGTATACTTGGAAAGGGGACTCTCTCTCTCTCTCTCTCTCTCTCTCTCTCTCTCTCTCTCTCTCTCTCTCTCTCTCTCTCTCTCTCTCTTCTGGTATTGAGGCGTAGGAACTCAGTGACCTGGATGTTGTAGAACCTTCGACTCTACATCATGGCTTTACTGTTGTCGGATTTGCTCCAGGGAAGAAGGAATATTGTAAGCAATAACAGTCTAACTGCGGAATGAGTGTGGAGTTACATTATAATTTATATTGACAAGCAAAAGCAATAAATATTCACATTAAGTCTAGATTTATAATAACGAAAGAACTTCCTGTTAAATTATGACTCTATAATCACGTCAATTTTTAATCTAAACCTGTTTTTCCTTTATAAAAAAATAAAAAGTATATCCATCCTTAATTGATGTGAATCCCTTTAGGTGCAAGAAATCCGGCCATGGAAAACTCGCTTTCCAGGGGGAGCAATAAAACCGAGTCATAACAATACGTTCTGAAATCTGTGCTTGAGCTTCAATAATGTTTCCTCTGTGGCGCTTAAATAAAGGATTATCTCGGTACATCTTCAATGGTTTCCTCAAATCCCGGAGGGGACATTTCGTGAATATTGAAAGATAAGCACATAAGCTCATTCGATCTTCGTAATAATTTTGCATTTCTTCCTTTGATCTCTCTCTCTCTCTCTCTCTCTCTCTCATTACTGTCGGGAAACTAGTGAAGATCCGTCTCCAATTACTTTAAAAGGATGCGTTCACAGGAAATTCGCAGCTTGAATTTTAAGTTGTTTACAGACAGGACATGTGAAGAACACAAAATAATTACTTAATTTCCAAATATATCAAGAGAATGTTTGTTTTCAATGGTTGTTTGGTCATTTACTGACACAATAATGAGAGAGAATAAAGTCAATGAGAGTTTCAAGGTTTGAAGCGAACAGGGTGTGCATGCAAACAATGAAGATATTTTCATGATAATATTACAATAACGAGAAGCATGTTTTTCTAAAATGAGAAAGGTAAATCTAGATTACAGAGAATCTAGGATAGAAATTCTATCCAAAAGACCAAAGAAAGGAAATACAGGGAACATTAATGGGAAAACTGACATAAACTGAAAAAACCGTCATAACTTTCCCACTTCATCAACATTCTCGGTATCTAAAGTAGGTGACAAGTTCCCAAAGCTTCTATTTCAAACACTGGGCATTGTTTTTCTACTCAAGCGGATGGTGCAACTAGCACTTAATATTCCAGGGAACATTTAATTCAAAAGAAAGTCACAAAAATAAGGACGACTGAAGCTAAATGTCAACAATACTCCCTACAATGGATACCTTATCTGCAAAATTTTCGAAATTGAGATATGCCACCTATTGGGATCGTGAAACACTAATACGCACAAGTTACTGCAGTTTCAGAATGATTTTCAGCGCTTTCCACGGGTATTTAGGGGGTCCAGTTTGCAGTATCTGCAAAATCAGTAGTAAGGCAAGGGAGTATCTACCATTTTCCCAGTTTTGTATTTTTGCAGATACTGCAGTCTTCCATTTTAGGGCAGAACAGAAAGGCTGTCAATGAATTCAATTAATTCAAAATTATACGGATCCAGAGAGATATTGTAAAGCTTGGTAGCAAAACCTAAGAACAAAATAAAGGAACCATGCAATTTTGGTTTACTTAAAAAATACAGACAAATGTGCGACAAAGGTTAGCAATCTGCACTGAATGCAAGATATACGGATAAAGTTGATAAAAAAATTTAAAAACTGTAAGGAACAGATTTATTTACAATATCTAAACACGATGCCTAAGTTTAAGAGTCCGATTTAGCAATTTGGAGTAGACAAAACCTCAATAAAGTTGAAGTACTCGGATTAGCTGGCCCGTTGGTATGGTTGCTAGTGTCGTGAGATGCCGCTCAGATGAGGCGGGTTCGCGCCTTCCCCAGGACGATAAAAATCACTGGCTCTGTATCATGATCAGTTACTGCTGCAGTGTAGGGTCTACGGTGGGAGGCTGAAACCAACATTCTTTGGAAGCTTGAATTTCATGTTAATGGCCCCTATGTGCCTGTTCCATGTGAATAGGTTTCATCTGCTGAAATAATAATAAACAGAGCGAATTCCACAAAGATTTGTAATTCCTAAGTGTTTACAGAAGCAAATATAATGCGTTGAGACTTCAGATGGTAACCACGGGAACAATATGCATAAAAAATATAGAAGAATAAAACCTCTGAATGTAAAGCGGTTTGAAAATAATTTACGGAAAGTTCCGGATGCTACTTTGAACACAAAAAGTGGCAAATGTTATATGCCAGCTATAACATACATTTCTCAAATCTTATTAAAGTCAACAGCATAGGCTAACGCAACATAGGAATATGAAAGATCTCAAGGAATGTCAAAGGGTAGGACAAAAAATTCCGTGCCATTCCGAAACAAACAAGTAAAAATGCGCCGAAGCAATAGAGTTTTCTGTACAACCGCTACAGTGTAAAATCAAGGCCACCGAAAACAGATCTATCTTTCGATTGTCTCTGTATAATGCTGTATGAGCCGCGACCCATGAAACTTTAACCACGGCCCCGTGGTGGCCTATCCGCACGATCATGGCTAACTTTAACCTTAAATAAAATAAAAACTACTGTTGCAAAAGGGCTGAAAATTGATATGTTTGTTGATTGGAGGGTGGATGATCAACATACCAATTTGCAGCCCTCTAGCCTCAGTAGTTTGTAAGATCTGTGGGGGACAGAAAAAAAATGGGGACGGACAAACAAAGCCGGCACAATAGTTTTCTTTTACAGAAAACTAAAATCCATGTACATGTTTCTGGAACTCAGAACTAACTTTAAAAACTTCTGCATTATGAAGTGGAATGAGACCTATACATGTATCCCGAATAGTAACCTCCATTTTAAAACGCCGAGCATCCTTACATATAAAATTAGTAAATACTGCCTTCGTATTTGAAAGGATAAGTGTTAGTCTGCTTGGACGAGACAGTTATACTTGCAAGGAAGATAGAACTTAAGCTAACGTAAAGCCCTTTAACTGAAACTGAACTGCATCTCAAAATGTCGCGTAAACACTCAGAATGTATATGGTAGCAGAATGGAAAGTCAGAGGTTGATTTGGAGAAATACCAATCAGAAAAAAAAAATGCCCAGAAATATAATTAAAAAAAAAGTAGGAGATTTATACTGACAGCACATCACAGGAGAAACAAAACCTCCCAATTGCTCTGAGCTGCAAGAGAATCTAACCCGTTCAACGACACGTTGTTCACTGCAAGAATTAACTCCATGGAACGTCATCCCGAAAGCAGAGACTCTTCAAGTTGCATCAACCCACCTTTCAAGATAAAAGACAAAAATATGTCTTGTTATAATGGAACATTAACCCTCCCAACCTTTCACCACCCAGCTCTCCTCCGACAGCCATCATTTGAGAAGGAGGAGGAGGAGGAGGAACTACTCTGAGGGCTTGGGTTTCGAGACCGAAAGCAATAATCCCCCTAAGGGAAATCAAGAATAAAAGCTCACATATCGTCACGTTGAGAGGACTCTCAAAGGTTACAAACGGTGGGCCACGAGTTGCAAGGGGATGAGGCGGATTCAGAGACACAAAGATAAGGAAGAGGGACCGAAAGAGCCACAAGGGGAGCACACTGCAAACAAATACCTACCTACCTACCTACATACATACATACATACATACATACATACACACACATATATATATATATATATATATATATATATATATATATATATATATATATATATATATATATATATATATATATATGACATATATTGAGAGAGAGAGAGAGAGATAAATACACAGATATATAGATAGACAGATAGATTAATATACAGATGGAGATATACATATATATATACATATATATGTATATATACATATGTATGTGTGTGTTTGCACCTACAATCAGGCCATTCTTTTTTCTGATACTGTAGGAGTATATGAATTGATTAGTTTCAATGTACGTTTTGGACATATGCTTTACAGCATAGGTTCATTTCATGTATGCATCGCACTATACCGTAATATCATACATCAAAAGACTTATAAATTGCTAGAAATGGGACGGTAAGAATCAAGAGCCGTTCTTGAATACGTAACATTTTAATCCAACGAAAGGAAGTGAAGATAACGTATTTGCTAATGATTTCAGAGACAGCGCATGGAGTTGAGCAAAGCGTTGGCTGTTTAGATGAAAAAAATTCAAACCAAATGGAGCTATCAATGCATCACAGAAAGAAATAAAAATATAGGTGACGGGAGACGAAGTTAAGAAAGAAACCTCTGTCCTCAGAAATACGAATACAAACCCAGCCCTCACCCTCTCTCTATATTATATATATATATATATATATATATATATATATATATATATATATATATATATATATATACATATGTATATATATTAAATATGCATATATATAGATATATGTGTGTGTGTATAACTCAATCACGAAAATATGGAACGTAATGAATATATAAACAAAGGCAAATGCCACGAAGAAAAGTGAAACAACGGAGTGGTGCTAGGCCTTTCTGACTTACTATCCTTTGCTCAGCTAAGTAAAGGACAGTAAGTCGAAAGGCCTAGCACCACTCAAATGTGTAAAAATTTGCCTTTATATGTATATATATACATTATATATATATTATATATATATATATATATATATATATATATATATATATATATATATATATATAATGTATGTGTGTATACACATAATATATATATAAATGAAAGTATTAAGTCGAGGTCATGAAATGTTTTAAGAATACCATAATCCACGAAGGACCTGAAGAATTCGATTAGAACCTGAAGGCAGCACTGATTTACGATTAAATAAACACATAACAATGAACTGAAGCGCGCAATAAAATGAAAGAGAGAATAAAATATTGCCTTTCAATAAAAGAGAACAGACTTTGCTCACAAAGGGCATTGTCATTCAAAGCAGTGGGTCGTCTAGACTCAAAATCAAATCCCGCACCCATTGCATAAGAGCAACGTAAAGAGATGGAGAAGCAAATATAGAGTGAGAGAGAGAGAGAGAGAGAGAGAGAGAGAGAGAGAGAGAGAGAGAGAGAGAGAGAGAGAGAGACGACAAGAAACCCTTGCATTCTGGAACGGGAAATGAACCTTCCTTCCGACTTCATCGACTTCTACCGAGACTGCTAATCAAAAGATGCTTTTGTCTTCTTACTGACACACAACGATATTTTGATATCTTGCCATCGCTTCTCCATTCAGAGTGGGGAAGAGTGGAAGGCGGGCCGCAAGGGAGGGAAGAGATACGGGAAAGAGAATGGAAAGATAAATGATATCAGGGCGGGAAACTACTACAGCGTCTGAATGTCTGTCTGTTTGTCTGTCTTCCTGTCTTAGAGGGTATAAGAGATTAGGAATTTATTCAGCAACCGAAAGAAAATCACAAATTTCTTATACCCAATTTTTTTTTTTTCTAGCTGAGAATTGTTTTGACGAACATTATCTATATACATATAGTTTTGTTTTAACGAATGTATCCACTGTTTGTACTTTCCTCAAGGATGGAAATACATACCACGACATAACAATGTGCAGGTTCTACCAGGAGAACAAAATATGATTCGTTGCGTTCCAAGTAGTTCCTCATTGGACGGGTCGATATCGTACTCGGATAGCACTCTGCTAGGCCCGCGTTCGATTCTCCGGCCGGCCAATGAAGAATTAGAGGAATTTATTTCTGGTGACAAATTCATTTCTCCCCATAATGTGGTTCGGATTACACAATAAGTTCTAGGTCCCGTTGCTGGGTAACCAACTGGTTCTTAGCCACGTAAAATAAGTCTAATCCTTCGGGCCAGCCCTAGGAGGCTGTTAATCAGCTCAGTGGTCTGGTTAAACTAAGGCTGGAATCTGGCAGGTACTTTGCGTACGGCTACAGCTCTCAATCTATAAAATAAGGAAAATGAAGAACTCGCACGAAGTATTACAAATTTCTCCCCCCCCCCATAGTTCGCAAGTGAGACTGTTTTAATTTTACCACTATTTCTGCGGTATTTATTCAGTATTATTCTACTAGTATTTCCTTTCCCTTTCACTCATTTCTTTTGTGAATAAACCATTTAAATTGCTTTATCATCAAATTCAGAATGATCAAAAGCTCAGTCCTCTAGACTGGATGTACCTCATACCTATGAGATCTACATTTATCAAACTGCACGGTTGAGTTCAACATAGAATTTAGGGCAAAGGCCAAGCACTGGGACCTATGAGGTCATTCAGCGCTGAAATGGAAATTGACAGTAAAAGGTTTGGAAGGTGTAACAGGAGGAAAACCTCGCAGTTGCAGTGTGAAACCATTGCTAGGAGAGGGTGGAAAGTAAGATGAAGAAAGAGAATATGAAAGGAGGCACAGCAAAAGAAATGAAAGGGGTTGCAGCTAGGTCCCGAAGGGACGCTGCAAAGAACCTTAAGTAATGCCCACAGTGTATCGCGTGAGGTGCGCTGACGGCACTACCCCTACGGGGAAAACTGCACGGAGTATCTCGCACCATAGATATTCTTCCTCGAAACTTTTTCATTGAGACACAACTGCATTTTCAAAAGTGTGATCTACGTTGAGTTTCAGGTTTCAACAAATTTACTGATATAAGTACAAAGCTTTTGCAAATTATTTCAATTTTTTTTCATCTCCATAAACTCGATGAAAAAATTCCATTTCTTCTGACAAGCTCTCCCAGGCACGAATAAAAGATAAATAATAAAATAATGAAGAAAAAGAATGAAATAATTAAACAAATAAGAGATTAACAAAAATAATGAAGAATAAGAATTGAAAAATTATTAAGAAGGGCCTTGCCCTAGGTTTTTACGGTAACAACCTGTTGTGAGTATTTCAAAGAGATGACAAATCTCGTCCTTCCCCTAAGGGTAGGCTCCTACATCCATTCGGTTATTGTTATTAAAAGAATAATAGAAAAAAAATACATATGCTTAATGGGCACAAAGATTCTTTTAACGCACTCAACTAGCATGTAAAAAAAAAATATATATATATATATATATTACTGAAAAGGGGACTTCATTCATCATACGCTCCGCTGCCACTCTGTGATCGGGCACATCAAAAGAAACATTCTGAATGGGGGCTATTCTGTGAATACTGAATAGATGGAAAAATATACAAAGGCATTAGTTCAATCATGAGCAGTTTTTGATGGGATTATCCGTACATGCTCTCTCTCTCTCTCTCTCTCTCTCTCTCTCTCTCTCTCTCTCTCTCTCTCTCTCTCTAAAAAAAAAACACACACACACACATATTCAGCTACGCTCCTAACTCTCAAGGATGATTTTGATCATACATATCTAAAACCCGAGCCCTGAAAACCTCAAACATGATAACTCGAAGTAATTCAAACAATTTTCAGGGAACGACCTCCTCCTACCTCCGAATGCCTTCAATTAGGATGTCCTGGGACGGAGGTGGGGTGAGGGGGAAGTTCATGGATGGGCGTAGGGGGCGGGGGATATCAGCTAGGGGGTACCCTCGCCATTCCCAGCCCACTCCCTTGATTACCTTTCCTAACCAGAGAGATTCGGTCCCCGTTCGATTCACTTGAATGTAAATTTTGTCATTTAATGCCTCCCCTTTCCCCAGCCAGCTCTCTGAAACATTACATTTATATATTTCCTCCCTTCTGTTCTCGACGTAAAATAACATTTACTCTCAGCATTTATTTAGGCAAAGAACGACTGTGTTCACAGGCGCAAGAGAGAAAGAAATGAGTAACGGCGAAAGAAATAGCAGCGTGGATCCGCTGCTGCTTATAAACACTTTGTAAATAATCTTTTTCGGGGTTCAGTCCTTCAAGGTTTGCTTAGAATGAATATTATTTCCCTAACGAGAGAGAGAGAGAGAGAGAGAGAGAGAGAGAGAGAGAGAGAGAAGAGATTAAAATTAAAGCGTTGAGGAGAGGGAGATGGGAAGGGGAGGGAAAGGGGGGGTGTCTTGTTTATTTTTTTCTTGATAGGACTTGAGCAGGGCAGGGTACACGACTTCAAAGACGACCAACAAATATTTGGACAAATGCGAGTCAGAGTTTGTCTTCAATCCGAGAGGACATTTAGATCCAGCTTTCAACGAAAAGTTAATTAGGTGGAAATTAATTAAGATTTATTAATAGAGACGAATTAATACGTCCCCCTTTTCATCAAAACGCTTTAAATGGAGAGCTGAAGCAGACAGACTCGAGAGTTCATTATGCATCAACAAAATTGCGAAGTCGAAGTATGAAAAAGACTCATTACAAATTCCCCTTGTCATAGATGTCACATTTTTAGATGTCACATTTTTTCGTTGGGTTTCTGAAAATTGGTGGAAAAGTTTGATGGTACAATCTGGAACAGAAAAGACACTAATGCAGTTCATGATTGACACACTGGCTCCAAATTATGTGGCGTTCCGAATTTAGCAACTGGATACCTTCCTGTTCATCAAGTGGAGTTAAAGAGGACGGACAGTTAGTGCAGTTAAAGCAGGAAGAAGCACTTAGAGAGAAATGACAGCAAGATCAAAGAAAGCTAATGAAATGAGAAATTGGAAGAATAATGATTAAAATTAGGGAAAGGGAAATGATTAATACCCAGGTGAGGCATAAGCAAGAACTTCGGTCTAGATGATACTACCCCACACAGTGCAGGTCATGGGGCATCTGATTCCCTGTCACTGACATGGAATCCCTCCCCCAACTCTCCCCCAACAAAAAAGGAAGGGGGTGGGGGTGGGAGACACTATTTAGGATGACACAGGGTCACAATCAACCACGGGATTGAATACAAATGCGTTCGTACAAGAAACAAAACTTTGAAGAATTACCCCACACTACCTACGGGAAACTGAAAGGAAACAGCTATTTAAATCTCTTTACACAAATTTGTATGGGGAGAAACATAAAAATTTCCATTCTGTAAGATCTATTCCTATGTTCAAATTCAATTCCAGTGAATATAAAAGGAAGGTGTTATGCCGACAATGATCGATTAGACGGGATTGTCAGTGGGAAATTTCGAGCAAATGTATAACTAAGGGGAATGCTGATAAAAAAAAACAACATTAGTGAAAATAATTTCCCAAGACACAAAAATGTATTGCCAACAGCCCCCCCAACAAACAATATCACAAGCACAACTCTTAAAAGGAAAAAGGAAGCCAACTTTCGGTACAGAAGAATGTTCAGTTTCATTCTTGAAGTAAAACGCTTTTGAATGAACTCTTATTAGGATGAGGAGAAGGAAAATAAGCCTTGTAAAGGTGTGAACATTAGTCACTGCATTCCTCGAAAACTTCAAAATATATACATCCACAGCCGTCGCTCTATATCTGGCAGCAAAACTACAATCTAATATTTTGGAATGTCCGTGTTGCAATTTCATCGTGGACGAAATAATTTAAATTCTTATTACTAGAGAGAAAAGCCCAAGATTCAAAGAGCTCAAAAAATCAACACACATCCAAAGAACTGACATTCTCAGAAGGAAAAATATTAGCTATATGAATTCATAAATATTAGCTACATGAATTCATTAGTCACACTGCAAGCACTAAATAAACTGGGATACATTTTCAAGGTGATGCCAGTATTAAGTAGAACACGAAATATCATACCACTGGTGAACTCGGAAATTTAGAAATTACAAGTGATTTGTGTCATCAGTTGCATCATACTACATTCACTTAACCTCAAAGCCTAAATGATTACCTAAAAAAACCAAGCGGTGGTAGAATTTTTCTTCTTTTTACATATATTTCATTTATGAAAATCTATTAGGTTTTAGGTCAAGTAACTCCCAAGAAAGCAATGTGTTACTCAAAAGTCCAGATTAGTTTGTTACGCCTTGAACTAGAAACATAATATTTTGAGACATTTATAGGGCATCTGTCAACACATGATGTCCAACAGCTGAAGCCCTGTGTGACTAACAACTAAATGCATTTGATCCAATCAAAGTTTTCAGCTCAATTTAACCTGCCAGTTGTTGATTACCATCTGATTTCTGTATTTTGCAAATGGTTTCTTACTTGCAACTTCACTTTCATAACTGAGAAATTAGGCATTTCTGATGAATAATAGAAAGTGAAAGAACCCTTCGATGCAAAATGACAAAATTCTGCTTGCATGAGGCAACATGATATCAAAGACTGTTCTGTATTCATAAAAGAAGGGGAAAACTCTGGAACAATCCCAGCATGGGGATTGGATGATTTGCCTACTAATTGCCATCACGGTGCAGTTCGCCAATTAACCTGTATACCTGAGTTTAACTACTCTGCCTCAGATTGGCAGACTGTTCGCTGGAGTTCCAATTGGCTAACAAGTTACAAAGGCTTGAGCAAAAAATCTAATTGCTCACGGCAATTATACGCCTAGATAAATTGAGAGAGAGAGAGAGAGAGAGAGAGAGAGAGAGAGAGAGAGAGAGAACTGCCTACAATCATGACTAGGCCTGTCGGGGTGGAATACGTGTTAACGCAACATTTCTTTAAAATTTTGTTCTGACGTAAATATGACAATGATTTTGTATCCATAACTGTACCTACCACATTATGCACACATAGATGAATGAAAACAAACAGGCACATACGCAATTCATATCTCAAGACACACTTCACATCTCAAATATAATTCTGTGTGCCTGTACGAGTGCTTGTCTGTATTGTGGGAGTTTCCCAGTAATATGTACGACCTGATGAATGCACGTCCACATTCCATAAGGAAAAATGACATTAACTGTACAAATATGAAAAAAAATATGCATATACTTGTTCTGCACAGTCCCATTTTAAAAATTTATGAATGGGGGAACAATAAAAAGGTGGAAAACTACAGAAGACAGGCTGCTGATGACTTAATGATTAATACATGAGCCAATGTGCTTTTGTTAGTACTCTCCTGTGAAGGGGATACAGGTCAAATTGCGCTCCGTGTAGCACATTATAAACGGTACTAAAGGGTCTTTGCAGTGTTCCTTCTGCTTTTTTACATTTTATCCGTTCCCTTAGGTCCCGTACCAATTAGCTGTACTTCTTCTTCCACTCTACCTCGCTTTCACTTTCACCTCACATTTAAGAAGGAATTCTTTCCGGGGGCAATATGATATTCTAGAAATGTGACCCACAGGTCAAGGTGAAAAACTTCATAATGTGGAAAGTGAGGGGAATCTAATATTCCAGTATTTTTATCCAGTCTGACAAAACAAAAAGGAAAAAATCCACGTATATTATCGAGTATGTGGTGAAATTTAGACCATTTTTGCCTTATTCATCACGCATGCACAAGCAAATTTGCAAAAAAAAAATCTTTTGAATTTCATAAACATCCTATTGCAGGTGGAAGGTTTATTATAAAGATCCACAGACCGTGATGGCATATGACCGGGTTCATTTAAAACCATTACCTAAAGTTCACACTAATCTTAGTTTAATTGCATTTCTGAACTATATATGGGCCTTCGCATGTTTCAGAAAATGACATACATACAACAGCGGTTTAATGTAGCTCTAATTCCATCAACTAAAAGCAACTCTGTTTAAAAAAAAAGTCATATAGCTTCATTTCATAACTGTCACTATGAGTATCACGTGAACAGACAATTAACACGTGAAGGGACAATGCACACTTAACGAAATGAAGGACAAGAGAAAAACAACATTTGCAAATGAAGATGATTACTAATAACTGCCCCTTTGTTCAACTGAAATTTTTATACATTTAACCTGTCTTAGAAAATACACTTGTCATTCACTGTTGAAAAACATGAAATGAGATGGTATCTTCATACCATCAGTTTTATGAGTAATTATATTTGAACATAAATTATAATAATTTTCTATCCATATTTCCTTCAAACACTTAAGGATTTTAAAGAACATCTGCTAATTTCATTGACATAATGTTATTGTATTTTTCAGTCTCTGAAGAATGAAGACCCATCTCTGTACACAAGAACCAGTAATGGGTATATAGATATGTATATGTATAATAATCATATATATATATATATATACATGTGTATATATATATATATATATATATATATATATATATATATATATATATATATATATATATATATATATTCATTCATAGGCACTGATGATCATCTACAGAGAGAGAGAGAGAGAGAGAGAGAGAGAGAGAGAGAGAGAGAGAGAGAGAAAATCTCCTATGAAATAAAAAAAAAAAATTTTCATTCATCTCCACATCCTTTCCTTGCTTCATCAGTGACAACGAACAACTGACACCGATGATTAAAAAAATACTAAAATCCACTAACGATACGAGCAAGAAAATGAGACCTCCAAAAAACGAGCAACACAAATTACGCATTGGTCTAAATATCAACCGTTATTATTTCATGGGAGAGCAGCATCCCATGGTTCCGTGCTCTCCGCGATAAATGTCAGCGGAAAATTATTAAACATATCGCAGGATTTCCATAGGTCAAGCCGTTGCGTCACGCTCCTCACTACAAAAGCTGTGGAATCGGAAGTGAATCACTGCGGGATATGGGAAAGTGATTATCTTTCGTCGTCGCGAAAGATATCCGTTATCTGCTGAATCATGGATGACCCATTGTTTAGGAAAACTTCCATAACCTTAGCTGCTTCATACACCGACAAAGAACGCTCATCAGCAGCCCATCAAACATCCTACACACACTGCACTATTCCCTTTTATCATAAACACAATACCATAATCTTCTTTTACCGCGCACATTAAGAAAACAATTCATCTCAGCAACTCAAGCCGATCTTCTTTCATGAGCACTCCAGATCCAAACCTCACTTCCATACACGAGAGTTGACTCAACAATGGTTTAATTAACTCATTCTAACCTTGATGTTCACAGAAACTTCAAGCCGCTTCCCTTTCATATGTCACAGGTTTTCTGTCCAATCATGCTATCTCATTTACTTCCATAATCCGGAAACAATGAACCAATTCCATTTCTTCACGATTTGTTCATATTTTTACTCTTAACTTCCTCCTTCTGCTGAAGCATTCAAATACATTCATAAGTTTCTGTCTGCTTCTCTTCCCTATCCCTAATCAGTAAAGTCTTCTGCCAATATTTTTACAGACCTCGCCCAACTATCTTCATGGGTGTAAAAAGTGTAATATAACATGGGGGAATCTATTTATTCACAGGTAGGGACTGCATCTACAAGACCCTAAAAACTTTGGTATTTTGTTCCTGCCTTTTTGCTTTTTTTTTTTTTTGATAATGTTAATACAGTTCCTAACCTAACCCACACCCTGACCATTTGGTCACTTCCACACCGGGCACAGTGTTGCGGATGCTATTACTTTAGTTTCTCGTTGGAAGAGTGGGTTCCGTTCTCAGCTAGCACCCTGCTGACCGCGAGTTCGAATCTCCGACCGGCCAATGAAGAATTAGAGGAATTTATTTCTGGTGACAGAAACTAATTCCTCAGTATAATGTGGTTCGGATTCCACAATAAACTGTTAATCAGCTCAGTGGTCTGGTTTAACTAAGATATACTTTTTTCCTTCCTCAGCAACCCACAGGAGTGGAAAGTATGACTGCCATTTAAGGGGCATTTCATTCCACCGAGGACAAACCACTGGCACTTCCCAGGGTAGTAACGTCCAGCAGTAGCAGCAATTAGTATAATACTGACCTGATGTATGTGGTTGCAGTTGACCTCAAGAGAAGCTCACTGGCCATTTAGGGAGAATTTTCTCTACAGCGTAGTTCATAACTTCTTCGGGTTGCACTTTCCGGGTAATTCCTCTTACTTTCTCCATGGTAGCAATCAATCAGTCTAAATTGACTGACTCAACACTTAGCGTGCATTTATATATATACTATATATATATATATATATATATATATATATATATATATATATATATATATATATATATACATAAATAATAATAATAATAATAATAAATAATAATAATAATAATAATAATAATAATAATAAAATCCGAGAGGATCTGATCTTGTTTGTCCTCCCCGGGTGACAGCATGGGATACATGACAAACCGGTTTGTCTGCCCATGGTGGGGGCAGGGTAGGTAGGGGAACAGGAGGGTTGGGGAGACATCCACCCTCCTTCTCCAAAGCCTGTTTGTCCGCCCCGGGTGGGTAGGGAGACAGCAGCCCCGGGTTCCAGCACGCGCCAACAAACTCGTGTATATATATATATATATATATATATATATATATATATATATATATATATATATATATATATATATATATATATATATATGTACATATATGTATAATATATACATAAATACATATATATTTATATACATATAATATATGTATATATATATAATACACGTAAATATAAACATACATGTATATATAAATATATATATATCTATATACATATATATATATATATATTCCAACCTTCATACATACTGCACAGCCATGCAAACAAATGGCATGAATTTTGATGAGCAACATTCTTCTAACAAAATACTATCTCGAAGGAAATGACGTCATTCACCATACCAATACATCAACACCTGACATAACATCCCAAACCAATATAGAACCAATAACTTGGTCCAAGCGCATCCCGTGTGTCACAGAGATGCACGCAGCTAATCCGGTTATTTGAGAGAAATATGTCGAACGTGACGATAACGGAAAGGTTACTGACTTCAGCATATCACCCAGCTTAATCCATAATCCGGAGCAGCTGATCACGTTAGCTTTTAGTCTTCGAACTAGTGGTAATTGTGATACCCTTTTAAGCAGAAAGACTTAACTGTATTTTTCTATTACAAAGGCTATATTCTCATTAGATTTTTCACTATGTACTTTAAAATCATTATCATAACCTGTAATATTCACGATATTTTTTTTTTTATTTTTAATGCAGATATAACTATATTCAACATAGTATATGAAACAATACAATTTTTGTTCTACTATAAACTGAAAGATCTCATTTCAAAGTAAAATTTTGCTTTGTATTATTATACTTAACGACTTGACATAAATAGATTTTCAACGGGAAATTCGCGTTTTATCACTCATTTTTCTTCAATATAAACAAAGGTAATTATCAATTACAATTCAAGATATTATGTGCTGTTATGTGGAGAACAACAACAGTGTCCTCATTAGTTAATAACCTTTAGATATGGTGAATATATCTCTGATAAGTATGTATATATATATAAGTGTATCATGAAAAAAACAGACATTAATCGTTTCTGTAACTATCCAAACGTTCGCCGATTCGAATGTGAACGCCAACGTGCTTTCAATAGGAAACAAGGGGTTACAAAAATGTTTCACTTCCACAAAAAAAAAAAACTTGAGCACTGCAGTTCAAACCAAAAACCCTTTTCAGAGTCAAAAGCTCATGCGCAGTTTATACATACATACATATATATATATATATATACATATATGTGTATATATATAAATATATACATGTATATATACATATATGTGTATATATATATATGAACATGTGTATATATATATAAAGCCGTTGCTCCTAATTAATTACAGAGCCGGAGAAATGTTAAAAACAACGATCACTGACAAGTTCATGCATTACTTTAACTGAAGAATCTTGGATGAACCTCAGGTACAGAAAACTTCCGCCACATCAGCTGATCTAAATCACAAAAAATCTCATTAGTAGAGTGTCAAAAACCCCTAAACATACTACGCTTTTCACCTCTTTCCTTGCAAAAACTCCTGATCTTCCCGGATATTAAGTCCCATCTTCTCCAACACCTGTACTTGCTCTTCCTCAGTTCCCCGTTCCTAAAATTTCCGAATTATTCACTCTTTACAACAACCCATTTTCCTTCCATCGTTTCAATAAGACCAAAACACACAGATCCATTCTTCTACCTTTATATCATCCTTGATTCTATCTAAGCTTAAGTTTTAACCAATTCCTTTACTCATCTTCACATTTATCACCCTATTTTATTATTCTTATGCCACATATACAAAGATTTAACCTTTTTTCTTTCATTCAAATTCACCATCTACACTTCAGACTTCATTTCCAATGAGAGAGAGAGAGAGAGAGAGAGAGAGAGAGAGAGAGAGAGAGAGAGAGAGAGAGAGAGAGAGAGAGAGAGACTTTTTTTTCCGATGTGTCTGTTGCATTACATTAAAGATTAAGAGCAGATGCGGGAAGAGTAGAAGTAATGCACAGTTTCAGGGTATGCAACTGACCCCAAGCACCAAAGAAAGCATTATAGGATGGTCCATTTCCCCAAAATGAAATCAAACAAAACAACAATAACGCTAGCATCTTGGGGAGAAGAAATACAATAGAGCAACACCTAGACAGATGAGATTTCTGATGCACACCTTTGCAGAAGAGGACACTTCAAGACCACAAACAAAAAATGAGGCTTTATTAGTTCCGGAGGAACCTACTGGAATACTCGATAGAGATCAGAGTGAAGGGTCCTTCTGGACATGAAATTTATAAGGGGTGAGTTATAACGAACAGAAGCAGCAGCACAGAGAGAGAGAGAGAGAGAGAGAGAGAGAGAGAGAGAGAGAGAGAGAGAGAGAGAGAGAGAGAGACTCAGCAACATTTTAACAACTAAGCATCCAACTCTTATCCCAAACAGGTGAGAAATATGTGATGCATTCATCTGCTCCTGCCATTAATTCTATAAAACCAATCATTCTATTCAAGTAAGTGTTTGCCAAACAGTTCTGTTAAATGACTAGCGTCCTTTCAGAACAAGGAATCATGGCATTTATACTAAACAGACAGTAAAATATTTGTGACATAAATAACTTCTCTGACATTTAGGACTGTGTATTGTCTTTCAAATGGCGGATAAGGCATGGCCTCTTAACAGGAAATACATTTCATCACCAGTATAATATAACGCTTCCAATTTAAATTGCAAGTATAATATATCTTTGCGATTAATGTTCACCCATTTAAAGCAACAGGGTATGACGACCAGGAATGGAATATAGAATTTAGCGCTGAGACCTATGAGGTCACTCAATGCTGAAAGGGAAATTGAGAGTAGAAAGGTTTGAAAGGTGCAACAGGGGGATAATTTCGCAGTTGCACTATGAAACAACTGTTACGAGAGGGTGGATAGCAAGATGGAAGAAAGAGTATATGAATGGAGGCAAAGTAAAAAGGAATGAAAGGGGTTACAGCTAAGGGCCGGGGGGACGCTGCAAAGAGCCTCAAGTAATGCCTACAGTGCACCGCGTGAAGTGCAATGAAGGTATGACGACCAGTAACTTGACAAGAAAGCTTTCTTACATAGCTTGTGCATACAATAAGACACAAAAAACACACCTAACAAAAAAAGGAATAGTAGATAACAGCTGGAAGTAAAAAAAAAAAAAAAAGGGTACATCCATAAATTTTGCTTGAAAATGTCTAATAAACTGAAGCACAGGAATGATGTGCTTGAACGACTAAATTTAGAATAAATATCTATAATATCGCTAAGAACATGGGTCTACGTTAAAAAAAAATAGGGGAGGAAGGGGATGAAAGCTTTCCAAAACTGGGGAATGTGACACTGGAAACTTTAGAATAAAAACCTACACATACACACATAATGATGCCCTCTGAAAAAAGTACCACGCACAAAATCATGAAGCACAAATATCAAAGGCAATAGTGAGAGTTCTCTATTGAGATAAATGTGAAATGGATTGCCTGGAAAATCCACGCAGAATGGTATCAAACTTAAATACCATACTTAGGTAAAAAAAAGTCGGCGTCTTCAAGCATTTTTGTTAAAAAGGAACCACATGACACCCATTCAGGAGAAAAAACCATACACTAAGTTATTTGCATACCGACAAAACCTTTAATCATCAAGATATAATAAGCCATTATCATAAACTGCACCCTGCATTGTACTTATCATCATCATCATCATCTCCATCGCCGTGCGACGCAAAAGACCTCTATTAAATTCCGCCACTTTTGTCTTTTCTGTGCTTTTACTTCCACAAATCTCCTCTTGTTTCCAGCCTCACGTCTCTAAGTTCCTATCCAAGTAGCTTTCTGCTGTGAATAAAACAGAAAGCTTGGAGTCCGAGGTACCACAAAGTACTGTCGAATACTAAGGATTTTAATTACAGTGTTACCCATGCATCAACTGGACCATGATAAAGAGATCGGCTTATCAGTAAAGCCTTGGTTTTGCTATTGCTTACCCTCTTTCTTCAAACAACACCACATACTAAAATGGCCCAGATGTCTATTAATTCTAGTAACTATCTCTTTTCAAATAAGTGGAGGGTGATTAACTGCGTAACATGGAATGGAATTGCGCAAAGGTCATGGAATGAGAATTCAGCGTTGAAAGAGAAACTTAATGAGGTTTTTCAGGTGTAACGGAAGAAAGCCTCAAAGCAGTTGCCATACAACAATCGGACCTGGAAATTCAGATGGAAGAAATAGAATCAAACGGAGGAGCAAGAGGAATGAAAAAGGCTGCAGCTGCGGGCCGAAGAGATGTTAAAAGACTGAGACAGTAATAAGGTTTTCAAGTGGACAAACAAAGAAACAGAAAACCTCAAAAGTTGAATTCAATTGAATGTAGAGTTTAGGCCAAAGGCCAAGCGCTGGGACCTATGAGGTCATCCATCGCTGGAAAGGAAATTGAGAGGAGGTAGGTTTGAAAGATGTAACAGGAGGAAAACCTCGCAGTTGCACTATGAAATATTTGTTAAGAGAGGGTTGATGGCGAGATGGAAGAATGATAATATGAATGAAGGTACAGTAAAAGGAATGAAAAGGGGTTGCAGCTAGGGGCCGAAGGGACGCTTGCAAAGACCCTCAAGTAATGCCTACAGTGCACCACGTTAGGATGCCCTGACGGCACTACCCCCTACGGGAACAAACAAAGTGAAAGAATAAATTCTCTTGAATAAGAAACGGAAGCAACCGCGATATCTCCAGCCGTGATGTTCGTAGTGCATGGTAAAACGTATCAGCTGCCCACATATTGGACATTCAGTTGGGTATGATGCCTAACGGCAACAGACCTCAATATGGAGAGAAATTAGACAGTGATTCATACTGAAGAATTACCCGATGCTGAACAAACGACATGGAAATTGCATATCATCCACAAAAAGAAATTACTTTTAGCAAAACTGAAATATTTTCTTCTAACACTAAAAAATACTTAGCACAAACGTTTATTCAAGGTGAGTAGTGTATTAAAGCGTACAACACCATACAACAGTGTATATACAACAGTGCATACATAAATAAATCAAACACAGAACAAGAAAAAACATAATCAAAATAAATTCTCCAGAACAGCAATATACCTACTATTTTTGCCCACAAAATACAACCCTATCTCTCTCTCTCTCTCTCTCTCTCTCTCTCTCTCTCTCTCTCTCTCTCTCTCTAACCTCTGGTGAAAGATGACAGGCCACCAGAGTGGAAAATATAGCAGCAACCGGGAAAGCCATTGGCTGACAAATGGCTTTCAGAAAATAGAATGAAGCCGAGCCACGGGGCAGGGCTGATGGATCGTGTGTGCTTCAAGGAGAGATTTAAAAAACAAACAAAATCACACAAACGGGCGTATGGAACCTCCCGTGAATTATTAATCAAGGACAACCGAAACATTTATGAGGGAAGACTCTTCTATTATTTACAACGGGAAAAAATGCAAACCTACACCAAGGACGTGATGGCGTTGCTATCAACCATAAGCGGTGATTTGAGCCATGGAAAATGATCCAGTTACGAAAACGCTTTGAAAAATATGTAATTTAGTTGATGTAAAGCATCCAAAAGTTTATATATATATATATATATATATATATATATATATATATATATATATATATATATATATATATATATATAATATATATATATATACACAGTATATATATATAATATTTATAATTATATACATATGCATATACAGTATGTGTGCATGTATATGTATACATATATACATATTATATACATATAAATAAATATATATATATATATATATATATATATATATATATATATATATATATATATATAAACAAATATATAAATACGTGTATATACGTATATACGCATTATAAGCTACACACGTTTATCAATGGACTCAACGAGATTCCTTCCGTTTTCCAGCAAACAAACAAACCAAGCACAAACCTATGCAGTAGCCACGTCCTTGTAAAAGTAAAATAAAAAAAACACACAAAAAAACATCAACAAATACCTAAAAAAAAAAAAAACTGAAAGTCGGCGAGACGGAAAAGGACAGGGGAAAAAATGTAAGGGTTGAATTAATAATGGGAGTGGGATGAGCCGCCTTTTCCCCAATGGAAAAACGCCATCGATTTGGCGTTTATCAAACCTTAAGGGAGGAGTTGGGCTAAAGAAAATGGGGGAAGGGCCTCTATAGAGCAGGAAAAGAGGGTGTGGGGAGGGAGAGAGGGTGGGGAGGGAGATATGGTCGAGAGAGGGAAGTTCCTGTATCCGCTCTCTCCACTTGTCACAAAAATAAGTAAGTCATGAAAGAAAAAAAGGGGATAAAGTAAAAGAGGGAAAATTTAAGAAAAAGGGACAACTTAAAGAAAAAAGGGGGATAATGTAAGTAATAATGAGATAACTTAGGTTAAAGGGGGATTACTGGAGTAAAAGTGGGTAGCTTAAGTAAAAGGGGAATAACTTAAGCAAAAATGGGATAACTTGGGTAAAAATGGGATAACTTATGCATAAAGGGGTTAACTTCAGTAAAAAGGCAATAACTTAACTAAGAATGGGGTAGCTTAAGTAAAAAGGGGATAACTTAAGTAAAAGGGGAATAACTTAAATGAAAAGGCGATAAACTGAGTAGAAGGGGACAACTTATGTAAAACAAGGAACATTTAAGTAACAAGGGGGATAACTCAACTAAAAAGGGGATAACTTTAGTAAGAAGTGGATAACTTAAGTAAAAAGGGTATAACTCAAGAAGAAAGTGGTTAACTTAAGTAAAAAGGGGATAATTTACGTAAATAAAGGCGATAACTTAAAAGGGGGATAAGTTAAGTAAAAATGGAGTAACTTACGTAAAAATGGAATAACTTACGTAAAAATGGAATAACTTGAGTAAAAAGTGGCTAACTTGTACGTATATTTTCTTCATGATTAATAACTCACCTTCTTCAGCACTAACACCCTTCATGACGACTTTGCCGAAGTCATTAGATAACTTTATATCAGCAAAAGCTATAACAACTTCGGAAGGAGGTTTCTCCATGATTACTGATTTCAGGACGAGACACAAACACCGGTATAGAGGTTTACTCTCGACAATATTACAAAAGTGGAACAAAAAACTAAGTTTGAAAATGCTGGAGGTAAAGAAATTACTGCAAGCATGAAAATCAAAAACGGAGAGAGAGAGAGAGAGAGAGAGAGAGAGAGAGAGAGAGAGAGAGAGAGAGAGAGAGCTGTAATAATGGAACCATATACATTCTGTGAAAATGCTAAAGGTAAAGAAATTATTACAAGCTTATAAATCAAGAAGGGAATAATGGATCCAAATACATTTTGGGAAAATACTAGAGGTAAAGATATTACTACAAGCATATGTATCAAGAGAGAGAGAGAGAGAGAGAGAGAGAGAGAGAGAGAGAGAGAGAGAGAGAGAGAGAGAGAGAAATGTAATAATGGAACCATATACATTCTATGAAAATGCTAGAGGTAAATAAATCAAGAGAGAGAGAGAGAGAGAGAGAGAGAGAGAGAGAGAGAGAGAGAGAGAGAGAGAGAGAGAGAGAGAGAGATGTAATAATGGAAACATATACATTCTGTGAAAATGATAGAGGTAAATAAATTACGACAAGCTTATAAATCAAGAAGGAGAGAGAGAGAGAGAGAGAGAGAGAGAGAGAGAGAGAGAGAGAGAGAGAAAGCGCCAACTACCCTTAATAAGCTATTTATAGAGGTAACTAAAATGTTTCCTCTTAATCCTTTCGACAAAAAAAAAAGAGGTTAATTAGGGATTTCACACTGAATTACACACTCTCGGTGGGGATAAAAAAGACATTTTTATTTCCGTGAAAAAATGATTTTATCTTTTATTTCCATATCTGTTGGTTAAAGTACTTTCAAAACAGCTGTTGCAATGAATTTAAATCTGATGGAATTTAACCAGCAAATAACCTTCCTTGTGGAGGATATTCTTCAAGATAAAGATAATTAATAATCTATATATAATCCTTCCTATTCTTCGAAACTGCACGTTCTCTGGTTACTTTGAATATTCATTAACGTCTCTCTCTCTCTCTCTCTCTCTCTCTCTCTCTCTCTCTCTCTCTCTCTCTCTCTCTTTCGGTTGGACGAATTAGACAAACCCAGAAAATTTTACGAGGATAATACTTGATATACTTTTGAGTACATTTTTGTTCAGTGAGCTTTGGTTTAACCTTAGCATCCAAAAATGCTTTTTAACACTGTTATTGATGATTTTAAAAAATATACATCAACTTTTCAACTTACTGATTTCCTTTTCAAAAAGCCATACATTACTATCTGTGAAATGCATAAGTCTCAAATAAATGGAGCTGACTGACATAACATCTCACAAACGAGACAATAATTCTTAGACTCTTTGGGAAAACTTGACAAGATCAGCGAATCCTGGGGCCACTGTCTGATTTTATCTAAAAGAATGGGGGAAACCCTTTCCCCTTTATCTTCATCCTTGCCATCGACATGGCAAGCACAAACTCAGACGAGGAACTCATCAGCGTTCACTGAATACAAATGATCACGATGACGTATTCACCACTCAATTGCCTACGTCATAATGTACCTTAGAAATACCGTAACACATCCAGCGCGTAAGTGAACACATATACACACGCACTCGCAAGGAGTAAATAACCGGTATCATCATACTTCACGCTGAATTTTACATGCATGACGCACTTGGATATGCTGCAGAATAAAATTATAAAGCGGATGGAAATTCATTTTAAAAAGAAAGATTTCTGCATTTCCATGTAAACTCGTATTTACATCTTTCTTAACGAAAATAATCACTGGTATGGAACATCAAGCAGATATTGTCTTAAAACAAATATTTGACGTTATATTGCCATACAATATAACACATATATCTCAGGTATTCTATTAGGTAATATACATTTACTCATTATGCAACCCTATAATGTGCAAACAAATGTAACTGTACTAACAAACTAAACGTGTACACACATGCTTATATAAGCAAGGATTTGAGTTGGAGCCTACGTACGATCACACGTACACATGAAAACATGACGTACATAGACTACGCATATTTTCCCCTCACAAAAAATTCCTCTTAATCGGATTAAAGCTTTCCCAGCCTCCACGGGAGACAAGCGTCATCTATTAATCCTCTGGTGGGAAAAGACTGAAAGCACACTTGACAACGGATGCCAAAGAAATGAAAACAGCGGCGCCACTTACCTGCCACTCGAAGCGGGATATGAGTAGCATTCCTCCGATTTCTTGTTTCTTTTTTATATACAAAGGCCGAGACGGGATGGTTAGAATGATAAATGGAAAACGGAAGTACGGGGAGAATCTCAAAAGCTGGGTGGTATGAGGAAAGAAAGTCATCTAAGTGAACAGTCTGGGATTCAGGAAATAATCTGTTGTCCAAATTACCTGAAATGAAAATACTCGGGATTCTGGTGAAGATCTCGTAAGGCGTCGAAGTACCTAATAAGATTTTATTGTAAAAGAATACTCAGGTAATTTTACTCCCAGCATATACAGAGTAGATATCTTTCATGACAGGAGTCATTACTATTAATAAACAGCTGTCCTTGTCCTATAAACGCATAACATTTAGCTAACTACGTCATGACAATTAATAACATGTACCCTATATGTCAATAACGTTTTGGGTATATAATGAGTTGATTACGTGATCCCTTCCCTAAGACGTACCTAGAAAGACCTCAAATTGAACAGCACCTTTCTTTAATCAGCCCTTATTTCCTGACACTTCTCTCATTCATTTTCTTTGTTAATTACTACTTTAACCACTCTTCTATTCATAACTCCTAAAGATAGCTTCAAGAATAACATTATATTAACGACTTTCTGTGGATCTATTTCGCAATCTTTTAACGTTCCCTCAACTTTACCCTACAATACTAATGTAGGCAGAGAGGGCAATTACTTTTTATCTTTTATATGCTATCTAACAGCTTAGGAGAGAGTTAAGGGCCCGGAACGTGTGCATTAATTTCTCTTGGGAGAGATAAGGCA
Source organism: Macrobrachium rosenbergii (assembly GCF_040412425.1). NCBI lineage: Eukaryota > Metazoa > Arthropoda > Malacostraca > Decapoda > Palaemonidae > Macrobrachium > Macrobrachium rosenbergii. The sequence goes on along the minus strand of NC_089744.1, from coordinate 79,226,374 downwards.
TAAGCAATATAAATTATAGCACGCGGGGGAGAATGGCCCCGCAAAGCGTGAAATGTTTATAAGCCTCAATAGCTCAAAATAAAGATGATTTATCCGATAGTCTCGGAGCACAAAATTTTTTTGCTTGCTACGTGTAAGGATTACATATATATATATATATATATATATATATATATATATATATATATATATATATATATATATATATATATACATATATATATGTGTGTGTGTGTGTATTTATAAATATATATATTATATTTATATATACACTCACACTTACACAGATATATACAGATGTAGTTATAGATATAGATACACAAATAAATCGATAGATAACTGAAAGGCAGGTGTAATTAGCAGTCCCGTCAACTTGGTCGTTTTATTACTGAATTTTCCTCTTCGAAACAGAATTTTATTTTTCACCTCGGTATTATTATTATTATTATTATTATTATTATTATTATTATTATTATTATTATTACTTTGCTAAGAATACCAGATATGATGCACCAGGTACTTCCTTATATATACGAATGCTTTCATAAGCCAGATGATACGGACAACGAATATTCTGAAATTGAGTCGCTGAGCAGGTAACAAATGAAATATATTTTCTTAGGGCAATTATTTCCTGCTCTCTCTCTCTCTCTCTCTCTCTCTCTCTCTCTCTCTCTCTCTGTGTGTGTGTGAGATACATATATATACAGAGAGAGATACATAGAGAGAGAGAGAGAGAGAGAGAGAGAGAGAGAGAGAGAGAGAGACGAGACCTAATATTAAATGTCATACTGAAACTGCTAAAACAGATATCAAATGCTTATTTTGCGGTCAAGCTGACTTTTTCTTAAAAAGGTTAACGTCTTCCACGAGTGTTGCAAGATTTGTTTCTCCCAACATAAACGCAGAACCTGACTAAGAAATCTTTCTTCCCACAAAATGCTGTATGCCGACGACCATACCCTAGCAGTTCTTTGTCTCCCTGAGCAGAGTTGAACAATCTCTCTCTCTCTCTCTCTCTCTCTCTCTCTCTCTCTCTCTCTCTCTCTCTCTCTCTCTCTCTCTATATATATATATATATATATATATATATATATATATATATATATATGTATGTATGTATGTATGTATGTATGTATGTATGTATATACAACATATACATTTATATATATATATATATATATATATATATATATATATATACAAACAAAAGTCTATCATAAAATCGACTGTGATACTATCAACCCTTAACATTTCAGTTTAAAATATTAGTATTTGAACTAAATATTGAGATCACTTGCTTAAAACATGTTTTCAAATTTAATAACTTAAAAATTTTTAAAAGGGTACCCAAACACAAAAGACATATACTCAGCACTTTCGAAATCTTTGAGTCTCAAGTCGTGATGATATGTGCCACTATCAAAAATACATTTCTCTGAGAAAGAAAGACCATCAAGTCCTGACAAGGACTCTCTTGCTTCCAGGCTTTTCTATTTCATGAGAGAGATGTTTCTGAGAGAACAAGAAATATGGCATCGCCAAGAGAAGCAAAAGGAAGCAAAACCTAGATTATTAAATTTTTTTTCTACAATTCTTTGCAAGAACTCTTAATTAACTAATGAGTATAATGTACCATAGGCGTGTATGCGGACCATGCCTATTACTGTTCTAAAACTGACTGGCAAGCTCACAAGTTACAGATAAAATCTAAGGGAAAAATATTAATATTTTTCCTACAATTCTTAGCAAGAAAACTTTTACCTAACTAAATAATATAATGTAGGCGTTTATGCAGACCATGCCCATTACTGATCTAAAACTGATGGACACGCTTATAAACTTACAGATAAAATCTTGACCTATTAGACAAGTATTCTAACTTAGTATAATTAATGACATTACAGGTCACAGGATTTTGATAGTTCAAGACCCAAGGCAGGTGACCTTCCTTAACATATTTGTTGTGCCTTGATATAATATTATAAATATTTTGCACTTGAAATATTTCCACTGTGTATCAGAGGTAGAATGAGGTTCAAAAACAGTACATAAATAAATATTATTCTTAAATTCAAAATATTCTCCTGAACTCACTCAGAAAAAGAATGACGTCTCAGACAAAACGCGAGATAATAATGAACAAAAACATGTTCGAAAGCAGTAAAAGAAACGTCTTACATAAGATCAACACACTCCCAAAACATCATCAACATTGCTCTCCAAAACCGAGAGCATCAAGAATTACAAACGGAAGCTTTCGGACGTCGGGAGAGCAGCTGTGTGATTCTGAATGGGTTTTTGCTACTGTCAATCAAGCGCCATTCGAGAGCTGCTTATTTTTCATTACTCTCTTTTCTGGAGGAGATGAGTGGGACGTTTACCCTCGTTTCACCTCGGATGGCATGAATGGAGGAGTCTTGCAAGAAATTCTTCTCCCGATTCCAATTCCAGCAAGCAAGGAATGTGCAAGAGTTGCCCCCAAAGGTCATTTCTTCCTCCAACTATACATGCCAAGATGTTTGCTAAGGCGGAGGAGAGAGAGCGAGAGAGAGAGAGAGAGAGAGAGAGAGAGAGAGAGAGAGAGAGAGAGAGAGAGAGAAACATGCATGTTCTCATGAAAGCTCATTTTTCCTTTTATCAAACAAACATTCCTTACAGCTGACTCAAACTCTACCGACACTTGAGTCTCATTGTGACCCATTGCTACTTGCAATACTTTGTTATGGTTCGTGTTTTACAAGGCGGCTGCGTTGACCATGAACTTACCTATTCATTCTTTAACTTCCCACTTCTACGTATTCTCCATTGTTTTGCCATTTATTTGTTCAGTGGTTTTTACTACACCATCTCTTTTTTCCCCGTTTCGCTTTTATTCGCTTTGCTGCCTCTTCTAATTCTTCAGTATCTCAAGTTCCTCATTCCTTTCTTTCAAATCATTAATTTCGCGTTTATGTTTTTTAAGTATCTTCTGGTATCAATCTGCTTGTGATGATGTTCGCTCAAATCAGCAGGCTGTTTCTTTCCTCAACTACCATACTTCTTGCTAAGACGCTGAGGTTCATTACTTCTCAGCACTCAGCATATCCTAGCGTCTCGGTTTCAACTACACTGATGAGAATGGACATGAAACACTCACTCTCCTGTAACTCAGAAGGTGGAAAAAATAATTTAGCATCCAAATTGCTCCAAAGTACCGTGACATTGCAATTAAAGACTTAACTCCTCTTTACCTTAAACCCTTATAAGACTACTGCCGCCTTCTTCTTTCGACCTTATTAGTCCCACTGTGTAGCAGGGTCAGCCGCTCGAGTCAGCTTTCTCCATCTGTTTCTATTTTTGCATCTTCCTCCCCCAGTCCCACCTCACCCATATCCCTCCTCACACATCCATCTATCTGATCCGCTGACGCCCCACAATCCTCACCCCCCCCCCCGGCAATCACTGGCATGTTCTTAGCTCTCTTGATTGGTTCCACCTCCTCTCTTCTTATTACATGGCCATAGTATAATAGACTACCGCTGTCTTTCTTAATTCATCTGTAGTTCAGGACCATCCGATAACGATTACAGCCCGGATTTGCACGCGATGTCGGAAAGAGCCGATGTAACATAAACTAAATCCATTATTTTTATATTTATCTTTTTTGTGGGGTTTGGCTGCATAGGCAGTAGGAATTGAATTGAACTGAATATAGAATTTAGGCCAAAGGCCAAGCACTGGGACCAATGAGGTCATTCAGCGCTGAAACGGAAACTGACAGTAAACGTTTGAAAGGTGTAACAGGAGGAAAACCTCGCAGTTGCGCTATGAATCAGTTGTTAGGAGAGGATGGAAAGTAAGATGAAAGAAAAATAATAAGATAAGAGGTACAGTAAAAGGAACGGAAGGGGTTGCAGTTAGGGGCCGAAGGCACGCTGCAAAGAACCTTAAGTAATGCCTACAGTGCACCGCATGAGGTGCACTGACGGCACTATCCCCTAACGGCAGGGGTCCCCAACCTTTTTGCATGAAAGGGCCACATTATCATTCCAAATACAGATGAGGGCCGCATATTAGAATTATCCTTACTATCGGAGAAAGTTCACATTTATTTAGTATATAATTTAGTTTTAGAGTTTAGTTTAGGCTTAGGCTCATATGCCAGCTATTGCTAAATAGGTATTATTCCTATAAATACAAAATTCTTAATAGTAGCTTATGTTTTATTGTACAGTTTGTACAAAGAATAATGAGTTACTGAAAATTCTATTTATCTCATCTTTAATGGGAACTTGATGCTGCATCTTATTTGCAAGCTTACCAATATCTATTTCAACATTTGTAACAGAAAGCCTCAAAATTTGGCGAAGATGCTCATCAGTAAGTCTAGATCTAAGTTTCGATTTTACTAGCTTCATTTTTGAAAATGTTTGCTCACAGATATATGTACTACTAAAAACTGAAAACATACCAACAGCAAACTTTTTTAAATGAGAATATTCTTCAGGTAGACAGGAATAAAATTCCAAAAGGATGCACTGAAAACCAGTGCATCAGTGGCTTGCAATTCAATTATTTCCATTTGATAAATTCCTGGAATTTCTTCTGGTGATACACTGAAAGGGTTTTGAAACACTTGAATTTCCTGCTTATGATCATGGAAGTCCTTGAATCTATTTGCAAATTCTTCTTTTAGAAGTTTTATTGCCTTGGTGCATTTTTTTTGAGGCAGTTGAAGTAATTTCTTTTCTCATTTTGCAACTCTTTACAACAGGGGAAAATGCATAAAGCTTTCATCACTGAACTGTTTCATAAAAATATCTAGTTTATTTTCAAATGCTTTCACCTCAGTAAACATATCTAATACCAATTTTCCACTGCCTTGCAGTCTTAAGTTCAAATTATTCAAATGATCAGTTATATCAGATAAGAAAGCTAAGCAGAAAACCCAGTCTGAATCTGAAAATACCTCTTGAATCTTTCCTTTTTCAGTAGGAAATATTTCAATTTCATGACGAAGAGCAAAAAAACGCCTAAGAACTTTTCCTTTGCTGAGCCGCCTCACTTCAGTGTGGTACAATATATCACCATACTCTGAATCTATTTCAGATAAAAATGTTTGAAACTGTCTATGATTCAAACCATGACGTCTAATGAAATTCACAGTTGATACGACGACGTTCATGATATCTTCAAATTTAAGAACCTTACTGCACAGTCCTGTTGATGAATAATGCAGTGGAACTTCAGAGGTGTGCCATTAGCATTAACAACCTCATTGCAGATTTTCTCGACCAACCCTGCTTTACTTCCGACCATGTTTCTTGCTCCAACCGTGGTTACACTTTTTAATTTGGCCCAACTTAAATCAAGGTTATTTACTGCCTGAAATACTTCTAAAAAGAGATTTTCTGATGTTGTAGTATCTTTCATACTTCGTAGGGCACACAAATCTTCTACAGTCTTAAAGTTTTTGTCAACACCTCTAGTAAAAATCAGAAGTTGTGCTGTATCCAAAATATCATTGCTTTCATCCAAAGCTAAAGAAAAATATCGCCCCGTACGGCCTACGGGGCATAGACAGTAGGAAGTATGTGAGAGATTGTAGTATCTTACACAATGTGAAAAACATCGCCATTTACCGTATATGTCAAAATCACAGTAGCATTAACATACTTCAACTCATTAAGAGTATATATAGGCTTTGATGTATCGCAGTGGCTTTGAAGTACCAGTAGCTGGCTGAAGAAAGACGGCGCTCACAGACCAACTTTGCGTTTACTCCTAATTTAAAGCTAGAGAATGTATCCAAATAATATTTTTTTACTGTATTCCATTTCCTCACATATATTTCCATATAATGTTAGAATCTACACACTCGTATAAGCTTTGTGCTTATCCTTCAGTATTCTCAGCTCATAAGATACTCAGGGCTTTTAGAAATCTGACAATTGGCACAATATTTTGTCCGCATTGCATTTCGGTACGAATCCTCAAGTACTTTGTAAGATCCTTAGGGTTCTTAGAATTCAAGAATTGGGATGGTATTTGGCCCGCATTGTATTTCTCAACGATCCTCCAGTAGTTTGTAAATACACTGACAACAGCTCTTTGCCGTTCTTTTTGCCTAATCATCAAACACCTAACTTATCCCTGGTTCTTTTAAACATGCACTTGCTAAGTCCGCCTCAAACGAGTGACCAGCGCGATCTTCTAAATATCGTACAACCTGATCAATTTTTAACATTACTGAGTACTCAAATCTTAACTCAGCGCACCTTTCTGTTAGTCAAGATCAACTGGATATCATCCTCCCTATCCCAGTGATATTTAGTTGTCCTGTGCGTGGTTCTGAACATCACCACTTTTTATCAGTTGAAAAACTTTCCGAGTTTGACTTTTGCTCTTTCGTGCAGTTTCAAAGTTCACACGAAAAATTTTGTTGATGTCTTGATGCTTCTAGTCTATCGGGTGCGTTTGTGTAAGTGTAGCCAATATAACTTTCCTTCTTCAAAGAAATAATATGGAATTATATCCAACCAAGAAGCATTTTCAAATTAACATCAGTAATTCAGATAGGGAAACAATAATTTTGCAAGGCATACACTTCAAGAAATCACTCTATTTTGGTATCTGGCCGAGATGACAAATACCAATCATAGTGACGCATGCGCAGTTGTGTGGGCGTCTAAATGGCCAGAGGAGAAGAGGAGGAGGAGGAGGCCGAGCAGTGGATTATAGAGTCATCTCAGCATCTACGTATTCTGACTTCAGCAAGAGGCTTAGGTCGAGAGCCCTCGGACTTACTTTCTAATTAAGTCTTTGGTTTACCAACAAACTTCTTTCATAAATCATGTGGTAAACTGGGAACTCCAAAAAGTTGTGTCGTTGTTTCAGCGGGGTTATTGAAACACCGAGTTGAGCCGTTGCAGAGAAATCCATGAAGTGTCTAATGTTTTTATCTATACGGCAAGTTACTGAAATTGGCAGGAGAGATTTGTGGCCTATATTCGCTTATCGTGAGATTCTGGGCGGATAAGTTTGGATTCTAGTTCTCATAAGAAAAGGATTTCTGGAGATCTTACTTACTTAAAAGTTATATCATGCGTAGTACTTAAAAATGTTTGGATGATGAAACTTATGATGTATTAAATCTTTGAATTTGGAGTTAAGCAAAACTTATAACCTTGAGGAACAATAAGTGATTGACTGGTTTGATGTATATTACAATGTTGCCACAAGAAATTACCTCCAAAGACAAGGGATACATAATGAAGATAAGGCTGGTAATGGAATAGGCGTCACAATAAGAGAAAATGTTCTTCGCAACCATGTTAGGATGAATAAGAGGGTGAATGGAGGATGAGATAAAGGGGACCATAAACTACTTGATTCCATAATTTAGCACTAACATTCACATCGATAACAGCCTCTAAAATAGAAAAAAAATTAATGATAATACCGATGATTAAGTTACAAATCGCATAGGTGGATGATGGTACCAGGGAAACAAAACAAAACAAAACACAATCCTCTTGTTTGTCAACTGACATGTGAGTGTTAATTATTCAAAGATTTCGGTCAGTCCTTTCCAATTACCGCAAATATGCAAACCCCTCGAATCTGGGAAATTATTTTCATCCTCTTTTCATTTATTCCTATCAGCTGGGGAGTGCAAAATGATCCCCGTAAAAAAACTTATCCACTGTCTCTCTTGCTCAAATATTAGAATTACACACATATATATATATATATATATATATATATATATATATATATATATATATATATATATATATATATATATATATATATATATATATATATATATATATATATATATATGTATATATATATACACACATATATGTGTATAGATATGTATATTATATATATATATATACACATATATATTATATAGTGTATTTATGTGTATGCGCGCGCGTGTATATATAGTATATTGTAAAGATAGAGAGTACGGCCACGGCTACTTTAGGTACCGTGGGGCGATGTACAGTCTAGGAGAGGTAAAATCCTCGGAAGGACTTGAGGAAGTCCCTTCAAGCTTCAGGGATTATGGAGGTGACTGCAACTAAATCTAGGGAGACGAATCCACCTCTATTCTTATCTTTTGTCATGATCTTTACCTCCGCCTTTTCTACAGTTTAATGTATTTTAAAATATTCCCTTGATGAGTGACATGCTGATATTATATATATTGTATAGCCTATCTGCTCTCTATTACTCAAAGCAGTAATATAGGGCACTAAATAATAGAAAATGACTTTGTTAATTCACCTATGAATATTTTGCATTATGCATCCTCAAATGTGAATAATTTAGTTTTGTTGACCAAAGAGATAGGCAAGCAAAGAAGAAGAGAGAGAGAGAGAGAGAGAGAGAGAGAGAGAGAGAGAGAGAGAGAGAGAGAGAGAGAGAGAGTGAATAACCCGATGGGCATTCAGATTTCTCGACACCCTAAGTTTGTCTTTCAAGTCTTGCTATTTATTCACATTAAGAGGTTGTGCTAGGAAATCCGATAAAATTGAAGGAAAATGCGCTTCTTAATGGTTTGAAACATTACCAAAAAATTATTGTTATTATTATTATTATTATTATTATTATTATTATTATTATTATTATTATTATTATTATTATTATTATTATTATTCAAATGATAAACCCATACTTATATGGAACAAGCCTACAGGGGCCACTGACTTGAAATTCAATCTTCCAAAGAATATGGCGTTCATTTGAGAGAGATTACAGAAGATATATGGGCAGCGATGATAAAACTTTACATTGTACACTGAGTTGTCAGTATCATAACTGTAATCAGAATGATAACGATAAGAAGAAGAACAAGAAGGAGGAGGAGGAGGAGGAGGAGGAGGAGGAGGAGGAGGAGGAGGAGGAGGAGGAGGAGGAGGAGGAGGAGGAGGAGGAGGAGGAGGAGGAGGGATTAAAAATGACTGAAGCGATTTCGATATAGCCACTCACTTTTCAATATCATCCTTCCCATCAGCTTAAGAGAGCGAGAAAAAATAATGAGGAAAACACTACGGAGATACCTACTCACAGGTTTCCCCAGAATTTATTTATTCTACCCTTTTGCATTTAATGATATGGAAATCTCCCGGAAACGAGACTCGAGGTATACATGTTAAAGATAATTGAAAGCAACCTATTTTGGTGTTTTTGTTAGGACGAAAGGTAACCACATTCTTGATTTTCTTTTTTTATTGTATCGTCAGAAGTTTTCAGGGTCAAGGGTCAAATATTCAGGATACTAAGGGTAATGTCAATAACCTCCAAATACTAATAAAAATAATAATAACAATTTACCATATTTATTATTGTAGAAGCAGCACACTAAGTGTTTGCACACCCTTTACATCTTGCGTCAATCAAATTACACATCATCCCCATTCTATTGAGCAAATTTGTTCTCCGACCAATTTTACTCACTGCTTAATCGTTTACCCTTTGTACAAACGAACAGTTATACCTATCGGTTGCCATTACATCAAATATCTTGAAGCGAGCAAGCAAGAAAACTGTAAATATGTAACCAACTTCAAAATTTTCCTCTTTTGTTTCCTTATTACAAACAAGTCAGCTATATATTCAGTCCCAATATTATTCCCATATGAACATAGATATCACTGATTAAACAACTGATGTGGCCATACCCCCAAGCCAGTACAATAATCACCCATGCCGGAAAACAAATTTAAAAATACTTGCTGCTAATAGTTTTCACTAATGAATCATTTTTACGACAATATTATTTTATTTACAGACGGACAGGCATTCAGAATGTAAAGAACAATAAAAAGTATAAGCGACACAAAACCTTAAACACAGATAACTAAAACAACAGATTGCTGGCTTCCTTATCCAATCGGTCGGAGCAATCTGAAAAGACGGTCATCCCCTTTTCCAGAATTCCGTTCTGCTTCCCCTTCATCAGAAATATGGCTACAGCAGTGAAGAGACGCTCTTTATGGCCCTTCACTTTTGCGGATATATATACCTGTCCCCATTAAGAGAAAATAACGATTGCCTCTCAGAAAAATCGCATTTATGCATGGAGCGCCGAAAATGCTTGCAGAATACAGTAAACCTTCTATAATTGGTGCCACTCAAATTTACCATAAATGCAATCTCGCATCCTGGATAATTTGAGCACTGTTCCCTCGTTTCAGTCGCAAGTGCAGTACTGCATGATATTTTTTCTTAAACCTATCACCCTCCGTTTTCTTCACATGACCAAACCGTTTCAGAACACTTATACAGTCTTTAGGTATAGAGCAGTGCAGTGGTTGAAATGTTTGCCTTACCAGCGAAAGCTCTAAGGGTTCGACTCCAAAAAAAGCGAAAATGATTTAGGCATATTCTGCTCAATACCATTACCTCTCTGTTGAACTAATCATTGAATTATGTACTTGGCAGCTGGTCGGATGTGGCTGGCCGCAACAGGATTGGAGAGAAGCAGGGGCTAGCAACCCTTTTTCAATGGACTTCTATAACCCCTTTAAAAGGAAGAGATGAAGAGATTCATAGTGAATATATAACATATGCTCATACATACATACATACATACATACATATATACATACATATATATATATATATATATATATATATATATATATATATATATATATATATATATATATATATATATATATATATATATGTATGTATGTCAATATTCTGCAACAGTTTGATCATGTGAAGAAAATGGAGGGTGACAGGTTTAAGAAAAGATATCATGCAGTACTGATATATATATATATATATATATATATATATATATATATATATATATATATATATATATATATATATATATATATATATATATATATATATATATAGACACATACATACATACGTATACATACACGACTTTAAGTTCTTAAAACCTTTTGCAAGAAACGTTCCGGGGGCGCTCCGAAACAGGACCGAACCTACACTAGGGCAATAAACCCATGCCTTATGAGCAGCCGAAGTCCTGAAGAAGAAGACCTCTCCTTTAAGCCCTTCCCTGATCTATAATTCGTCAACGTACTGTCGGTGCATATCATTAAGTATTAACGCGATTCTGCCTGTACGCCCCGGAGAGTGTAGGAGTGTGTAGGAGAGTGTATGAGTGTGTAGGAGTACTTTCCCATCTGTATCAATAATCTCGTCCGGGAACAAACACTTCCCTCCCTGCATCGAGTATTTAGCTTCATTCTCCAGGTGTAATTTTGTGTTTGCGCTTTGAGCGTGGAATGGATCCGTCTATTTTCTATATTTCAGGAGAGAGAGAGAGAGAGAGAGAGAGAGAGAGAGAGAGAGAGAGAGAGAGAGAGAGAGATATTAGCGCTAAGCATGGGGTATAACTCTTTAATGTTGAAACGAAAAAGGAGTGTTTTGATTCCGTATGAAAAGGGAAACGGAATTTCTCTTCATTATACAAAATTGGTGGCTTATGTCGAGGTAAACTTATACATTTTGAGAACTACGACCGAAATAATAATAATTTTCTTTACGTAAATCTCTTAAAATACACGAAATGAAGGTTAAAACGTGAAGTTTTACTTTTATTACGTATTTACAAACGCCGGTTATTCCCAAAATACACCTGGACATAGGAAATTCTTCGAGTTTTTCAAGTATACTGAAGAATTGACACTCTGTAAATCATACCATACAAATACCTTGAAAAAACCCATACGTGTTAAATGACGAGAAAGAAAAAAATAAAGTTGAAGACGTAAACAAGGTGTTAACAGCACAACAAAAAATAATGGAAGAATTACAATAGCTTCTATCATAACACATAAGCATGCCAAATAGGTTTCTGAGAAGTAATGATGTAAAACGCAGGAAAACAAATACCTAGATTAGTACTACAAGGAAAAAATATTTTTAAAAAATCATAAAGATTGTAGCCTAAGGATGTTTCATGTTATAATAGCTCCTCAAACTGATAACAGAGAAGAGAGAGAGAACAGAGAGAGAGAGAGAGAGAGAGAGAGAGAGAGAGAGATTAACTTGTGGCTATTGAAACTGGCGTCAGAAAGAGAGAGAGAGAGAGAGAGAGAGAGAGAGAGAGAGAGAGAGAGAGAGAGAGAGAAGTATGCCTTAGTTTAACAGACCACTGAGCTGATTAACAGCTCACCTAGGGCTGCCCCAAAGGACTAGGCTTATTTTACGTGGCTGAGAACCAACTGGTTACCTAGCAACGGGACCTACAACTTATTGTGGAATCCGAACCACATTATAGCGAGAAATGAATTTCCATCACCAGAAATAAATTCCTCTAATTCTTCACTGGCCGGCCGGAGATTAGAACTCGGGCCCTGCAGAGTGCTAGCCGAAAACGGTACCGACCAGTCCAACGAGGAGAGAGAGAGAGAGAGAGAGAGAGAGAGAGAGAGAGAGAGAGAGAGAGAGAGAGAATTTGAGTCTCAAAGGAAAGCAAGAAGAATTTCTTCAGGCTAGTGGTTTGGAGTGAAGAGACGGAGAGCAAAATGCCGTTATTTCTCTTAGCCCAGGGGAAACAGAGGGACAAATGAAGAAAGAAAATAGCACTTGTGAAAGGACCGGAAGTACCTTTACGCAAAGACAGTGTTGCAAGCATCAGGGAATCCAGAAGAAGAGACAGAGTTCCTGAGCTCATCAGTAGTAACAGAAGTGTCTTCAGAGTACCACGTGGCCGACTCTGAGGAAGTGAGAAAAGATTTCATGGGATAAATACAGGTGAGAAATTCAAGCGCATATTTCCTACTTTGAAAGAAAGCTGATAAAGGATCAGTTGTTGTTGTTGTTGTTAGATTAAATCAGGATTATGCCAACAAGGTTTTTTACTCCTCCCTG
>NC_089744.1:79196016-79208516 GCF_040412425.1 Macrobrachium rosenbergii | reverse complement strand
CATTAGAAGCCTGGCGCATTCAATGTCATTTTTTCATCAATGAATTGCTGGTGGGGGCTTTTTCTAGTCTGTCTCCTTGGTGCATTAACGACATTTTTATCTATACAGAGAAGGACGGTTGAAGGAGAAAAAAAGGGGGTAGCTCTGGCGATCCACTGATAATTACTAAAACGATCTATTGTGAGTGCACTTGCCAGCTTCCTTCCACAGAAACATAAGATAAAAAAAAAAGGGAAGGGGATAGAAGAGGAAGAGGAGAGTTCCTTTTCTTTCATTTTTTTTACTCGATGCACCTGTACAGCTAAGGAGTAAAAAAAAAAAAAGAATACATCAGATTTTTTTTCTTATGGGCAGTTTTAAAGTTGTAGTTCTAAGCACAACATCGATTTTCTTCTCCGGTGTACGTTAGCAGCCCTGTGCTCATATTCATTCGGAGGTAATGCGACGGCGGCTTTTACAATGCCCCCTTTCCCCCCTCCCCTTCCTCCTCCTCCTCCTCCTATCCCCTACATCTCGATGCCTCCTCCTCCTCCCCTCCTCCTGTTTTAATGTGTCCTTGTGATGTACAGCTCTGAAGAGAATATAATCTCAAAGCTGCATTTGAAAGACTGGACGAGGAGAGAGAGCCTCTTGGAGATCTTCGAAAAAGCTGGCTTCTACACAGAAAAGACTCTCACAGGCGGAGGTTCCTCAGGAGTTGTCTTTTGAACTTCATCAGGGAAATGAATTTAGGGCATCTGGAACTTGAGATGTTCTCCTTAGCTGATACTACATTTAGTACTTGACGATGCCTTAATGTTATATAGGACAGTTAAAAAGGTTCTTTCTAAGTAAAGTTCTCTATGAGAGGCCTTACAGTTTGTAACTCCTACGAAGATATTTCACAACTCTTGTATACTCCCCCGTTGTTGGTGTCTGTGATAGCATTAACAAGATTAGTTTAGACGGTAAGAACCTTCCGTTTATATGAAATATGTAACCACTTTCAATTTCTTCCTACACAGTAAAGTTTGGCGGTACCGTGTTCGTCCCGGGATATAGCTGAACAGGAATGATTGATTAAAATTTATCAAGGAGCGCATACGGCCAACGGCGACCGTATTTTCCATCTATTCCATAATCTGATTTTAATAACCTTGATAATCAAATAAAATTCTAACTGATGTAGACGTAATTCATTAATATTTCCAATAACCTCCAAACTAAACACTTCATCTTGTCTGCCTTCTCGTAGGAAAATTCTGCTTAATTATCAGTCTTCCCTCTCAATGATATTCACAGAACTGCTTTATAGCAGACTTTATAAAAAATAAACTTCACATGCGCACAAAGGGACTTCCACACATAAATCATCAGTCATACACAAACAAACACATACATCCCAACAGCATCATCTAATTAAAACACCACTTGAGTGTATAACTGTAGTAGCTACTTTCACTGAGTGTATGGATGTAGACTTTGTATGGATGTATGTGTGCACACGAGTGAGCGTGTGTGTTTGTGTGGTTAGGCCCAACTTTGGCTGTCAAATTAGGTGCTAGTTGAAGCAGTGATTATGAAGCGTCGTATCTGATTATGTTTTTGGTTATTCATACAGGAAACTAATTAATTCGGAGAAGATTAGAAGGATATATTCTGGCCCTTAGCAATTAATGCTCGTTCCTCGACCATTTCGTAAGAAGTGACTAAAATCGGGTTTGAGATTAAGAAGCCCTCCCCCTCCCCCAATTAAAGAGAGAGAGAGAGAGAGAGAGAGAGAGAGAGAGAGAGAGAGAGACATGGGGGTGGGTTATTGGGAGATGTAAATGGTGTGTGTATGTGTGCGTGCGTATACATGTTGCAAAGAAGTAAACAAACCCTTGAATGCAAAGGGAGGCGAGCAAAATGCTTCCTCCCACACACTCCCCTCGGGGTCCCTACAAGAACGCCATCAACTCTCTGAGAATTAACTCTCGCAATTCTTCTTCTCTCCTCTTCAACCCTACTTTTTTTTCTTCCTTTTCTCTTCTACGAGGATTTCCCTCCCTCCCTTCCTCCCTCCCTCTACACATTCATTGGTAGATGAATGAGTCCATCTAAAACGCTGCCGTGGTTGAATTGAATGCAGAGCAATTGGGTCTGCTCAAATGGAGCAAAGCCACCATACATCCGCTCACAAATCTGCGTTGATTTGTTTAGTTATTCATAAATTTGTAATGAATGACGAGCACTGCCATGCAAACGTACAAAAAATAACTTAAAATAAAAACTGTGATCTCTGTGCCAGTACGAAATGCAGATACAAAAGGGAACAATAAAATGATGGGTTTGAACCGACTGAAGACCCATTTCAAAAGCCAGAAAAAAATAAACAGATAAATAAATAAAAAAAAAAATAAATCCTTTAAACCAATGCATATTACTTATCCCGAGTCACCTACAAAATTTTCTCGAGTTAACGTCAAGGAGAAGCCAAACACAAATGCAAGAGAAGAAAAATCCCATTTACATTAGGAAGCCAACAGGGAGTACATAAAAGTATCCCCCTCCCTCTTCCCTCCTCCCCTCCCACAAAAAAATGAGGGGAAGAACATACCATCCAACAAGGAAATCATACAGCAGAAAGGGGCCCGAGGGCACATCCATACCCTCTCCTACCCCCCTACCCCTCCCTTTCTCTCTCTCTCCCCATTCCTCTCCCACTCCCCCTCTCTCTCTCTCTCTCCCTCTCACTTCCCACTCCTCTCCCACCCCACCACTGCACCCGTCTACCATTTGGCTGTATGCCTTTCCCCACCCTCCCTATCAAAAGATCTCTCTCTCTCTCTCTCTCTCTCTCTCTCTCTCTCTCTCTCTCTCTCTCTCTCTCTCGCCGCCTTTCCTTTCCTTCCGCTTTCCTCACTGTTTCTCCCTTTCTCTCCTCACTTCGATGCCTCCGAGATAAAGAAGACAAAACCCTTTTATATAAAAGAAGCTAAGGAAGGAAAAGGCAGTCCAACAGTCTGACAGGCGGGACAGACGTATAAACTGACAGACAGACAGAAGCAGACACTTGTATTCTAGCCACATCGTTCATAACATAGACTGAAATAAAAAAAAAAAAACGAAAGAATAAAATATCAAAAACTTGAAAAGACCATTAGATTAATTACAACGGCACTATAATGAACAAGTACTAGGAGCTAATCTATTTACCGCTAAATAATTTGTAAGGTTATCTAATGTTAAAATGGACAGTGTTGTTGTTGGTCCGCGAGGATATTCTCTGAATCAATTAAAAATTATATATTGAAGCTGATCATTATCTTCAGTACAAGAGACTGTCTAATTTTTTTAGTTACAAAAAGTGCCACACTAATATAGGCATTGACACGGGAAGCAGATATTTGGTTCATTTAAATTAAGGAAAAAATTCTTGGTGAAAATACTCCTTTAATAACAATTATACATTTCATGCGGTGGTACAGTCATCCCGGTGCAACCTATAAAGAATCACCTTCTATTAAACAGAATTAAATTTATAACTTATAATTACCCCCTATTAAATGTAAAATTGAACTGTAAATTAAATAATGAAAAATGATACAGAAAACGTAAAAAGATGACAGCCTGACTGATGTGCTTTCTTGCAAGAACTTTAGTAAGAAGGTTATACGAGAGCCCAGAGCTTGGTAACTTGAATCCCTGCGAGTTATTTTAGCCAACGGATATTGGCACTGGATAAGCAGTCATCAGTCCAGCCCTAGAAGAAGCAGAGGCACAAAACATCACTAGTGGCCCCCATTTCAAATAAAGATGTGTATCTGACACTACGATACCATAGGAATTTCTCCTGGAATTTCTCTACAAAGCTGTAACTTGCCTTTAGAAATTTGTTACACTTCGGGAATGAAAAGTTTCCTTAGCAAATGTTCTGTCAGGAACCTCTCTTGCATTTGTAGATCACAATTTCCTTTTGCAATAATTACATTAGCACAAGTCAGTCCAGGTCTGGGATATCTACTTCAGATGTTTTCTATCTTTCACGAATGTTGGTCGTTCAATGCAACTCTTATGAACTTATCTCTTTCCCATAGGTCACAAAGTGGTGACTTTATCTCAATGCATGCTTTTTAAGGCTAATTACTCAGTCATTTGACTCCGAGGTCAACACAAGACTCAATAAACTCCTGCTAGTTTGACCTCAAGTTATTCAGCTGTCTGAATAAAGTTAGAGATAATAAAATAGAGTCCTTAGCACTGCTTTGTGAAGCGAAGATCTGTACTTATGACTGTTCAGCAGTGAACCTGAGATTAACATTATAGCTGAATCAAGTTCATCTGTATTGCTTTATAGTATTTAGTTTTGTGATGTTGCGATTAAGAGTAAATCTGAATCATATTTCATTAGAGGAACGTCAGGTTATTCAGCTGAATGACGTCATGATTAACTTTCAGTCAACTTACAGCAGTATAACTTCTGGTTATTAAGTTGCATGCATGAACTCAATATTAATATTGAATACAAATCCTGTTTGTATTCGACATTGATACTAATACTACTTTTGGATAGCCAGGCACATGGCTCATAACTCCAATAATAACAATTTCTGTTATTCAATGATATTACGATTTCCCATTAGTAGCGACAGTTACTGGGATTAACACGAAGCCAAACAGCGCCTAATCAACGTATCTTCTGATTATTACACTAATGTGAACTGTAATTTGAGGCTAATTTCGAAACTAGCCCAATAAGTGTTGTTTTTGTTTATTTAATAAAATGAAGTACAGATTATGTCAAAATCTATGTAAAGTACAAGTAATGTACATCCCTGCTATTAAGCTTGGTAACCTTCAGATTATCACTTGATCTGAATGACGTTCCAATTAGGTTAATTTTTTTTTCTGTCAAGCTATATAAAACTAGAGACATAGAGAAAACCCCAACAGGGTATTACCAGTGTGACAACTAGTCATTTATAACACGAAAATTCTGCATTACTGCCGAATCCTAATACTATTCCTTCAGTCTAACCTCTGGTTGCTCTATTACATGTCCTTGAGACTAATAATGAATTTGAATAAAAACTTCATTGAAGTACACTCAAGTTGCTCTGTTAAAAGACATTGATATTAAAACTGCCTATGATTATCCAGGCATATGACGCATAAATCCCATAATAAAAATTATACGTTATTCAATGATCTTAAGATTAATAATCTTTAGTACAAATAAAGTCTTATGATTCTAGGTTAAAAATTAACTTACTCTGCCTGCACAAAGATCATTAAACTAAGGATTAACAATAATAATCAACGAAATACCACCGCAAAGTCTGCTCAATCAAACACAATGGCCTTAAATAAGATTTTGTCGTTCATTTGCATGCATGGCTTCATATTCCTATTTCGAGACAACAATCGTGACAAATATTAAATATTAAAAAATATTTAAAATCTAAAGAAAACACAAAAATAAAAAAGAATAGTTAATGAATTAAACTAAAAAAAGAAACAAATGTGTTTTTGCCTTAAGCCCTCTGAGCGTTTCTCCAATGTATATCTCAGTCATTTTGGGAACGAAATTGCGTGGACTAACATATTTAACCCAAGAGAACAGAGTGAATCATGCATAGTAAAAAGGATCTCCAAATGTGACTGTTGCAGATATCAAATAAAATCATTCTCTCTCTCTCTCTCTCTCTCTCTCTCTCTCTCTCTCTCTCTCTCTCTCCTCTTAAATGGCCTGAATAAAACAGAACTCGTCTTTGATATGACACAAATGAGCCAGGCACGTTTATGCAAGGCGTGAGTTAAAAAGATGATATCTCTTTGATGGGTTTCTTCAACCCCAAAAGTCTATCTCTCATCAGGTTCCACGGAACGGCCACCAGGGCATACAATATGCGCGGTGGAGTTATAAAAGCATAAAATCACAACGGCAGAAGAGGAGGCACCAAGGAATAGGATGTAGCGATTCTACAGCCATGCCGTAGCGCAGTTAACGTCATCAAGGAGCGGTAACCGTTGCGCGTATTCAATTCCCAACAGGAAATTCGTATCGCCAAACTTTCGCGGCATTCAGAAAATAAACTTGAGAGTAGTGCTTCCTCTTCGAAGCTCCCGAAATAGATTTCAAGAGGATTCTCACGAGTTCCTCTTTAATGAGGAAGTTAATCTCCTGATGCATTGCTATTATACAAAAGGTTACCTCTGAAATGAGAATCTCAGTCTCGTAATGAATTGTTATTATTAGACTATAAAGGTACAGTACAGTTACACAGGTTTCAAACGATCGTACGAAATCTTTCTCAGCGGCCTAATTCGTTGGAAAAAGAGAATTATCATAATCAAAGAACTCCAGAAGCGACTACGAGTTCCTTGAATGGTTGAGATGAAAATGAAGATTAGGAATAAGGGCTTCGCCAAGAGAATAACGACAATAAAATCTCCTTACTCTTTGTACTTTCAGTTCAAAGAATTTACCAAATCAACACACCTAGAGGCGTTGGTGTGTTTTCTCAGAAGAAATTTTTTTTGAGTTAATAAGTCCATTCGGGGAAAGGATGCAAAATATCTTTTGAGTACCTAAGGTAATTTGGATAAACTATGCGTTTTTTTGGAAAAATATTTTTAGATATACACCCGAAAATGTTCGTGAGATGATTCAGAAACAAATGACTGAAAGTTATTTCCGTTCTGAATATCCAGAAAAGCAGAGAATTGAAAAGCAATAAACCTAACAGTAACTTTTGCATCATACTTAATTTTAAATCCTAATTTTGCTGGAACTCTCTCTCTCTCTCTCTCTCTCTCTCTCTCTCTCTCTCTCTCTCTCTCTCTCTCTCTCTCTCCAGACTACCTCAATTCATGGATTGATAAAACCCTAATACTCTACCATGTTATCTTTGAAATCCTGTTTTCTTTCAGTATTAATAACAATGGATGAAGTTGAATTAACATAACAACTTTTTCAAGGAAATATAATAAAAACTGTCCCGTTTCAGTGGCCAATATTTTCACCTTAGGTACTAAATTTTCTTCAAATTTCCCTTGATAATATTGTTCTTGTCACGTTGATTCCAGGGTTATTTACAAATAGGATGGCATACGTGTCCAGTGGATTTCTTAACGTATCTTAAGCAACTATAGTAACTTTCAACATAATTTCAGCCACTAGAAACTTTAAAAAGTGCGACAGACACCACGACAGAAAGTCGACAGAACATTCCTTCCACTAAAAAAAATTTG
This sequence comes from Macrobrachium rosenbergii, assembly GCF_040412425.1. Taxonomy (NCBI): domain Eukaryota; kingdom Metazoa; phylum Arthropoda; class Malacostraca; order Decapoda; family Palaemonidae; genus Macrobrachium; species Macrobrachium rosenbergii. Next base: position 79,201,301 of record NC_089744.1, on the reverse strand, counting down.
CAAAATATTTTCCCTTAGCTGTCCGGGTAATTTCGCAATTATCAAAAGTATTAGCTAATGCTGGCGGATTAAACTTGGTTCGCCCAAGAGGAAACTCACTTTTGATTGGGTTTGCTACGAAAATAAGAGAGACAGAGAGCCTGAGGGCTGCATGAAAAAGTGAGTGAGTGAGTGAGTGAGTGAGTGAGAGTGTGTGTGTGTGTGTGTGTGTGTGTGTGTGTGCGGGGTGAGTACTATTTGCTACTGTCATTTCTCAGAGAATGGAATGGATTTTACTCTAAGGAATTACGATGTGAAGTTTTATTGTGCCTAGAGATTATTGGAATGATTCTTCACACAAGGCAAAAAGAGGTATGTCCTTTACATTTTTACTTTTCTGAAAAAAAACTACTGTGCCGGCTTTGTCTGTGCGTCCGCTCTTTTTTATGTCCGCACTTTTGCTGTCCGCGCTCAGATCTTAAAAACTACTGAGGCTAGAGGGCTGCAAACTGATATGCTGATCATCCACCCTCCAATCATCAAACATACCAAATTGCAGCCCTCTACCCTCAGTAGTTTTTACTTTATTTAAGGTTAAATTTAGTAATAATCGTGCATCTGGCAACGATATAGGCCAGGCCACCACCGAGCCGTGGTTAAAATTTCATGGGCCGCAGCTCATACAGCCTTATACCGAGACCACCGAAAGAGATAGCTATTTTCAGTGGCCTTGATTATACGATGTACAGAAAACTCGACTGCGCCGAAGATCCTTCGGCAAATTTTTTACTTGTTTCTATCTTGTATACGGTAAAAAAGCATGCATGCAGTATCGGTATACAGTTTTTATGAAGGAAGTGAATTGCAAACATGGCCCGAATGAAGCCGTTTAATGATCACCACAATCAAAACTGCTGCACTACCACAGCTAAAACCTGCAATAAGTGACAAAGCGAGCTAAGAAATTTAAATACGCGTAAACTCAACTCTCCCGTCATTCATTACATGAATGTATAGTCGATAGAATATTTTTGTACTCTTGCTGAGTACTGTATATAAAAAATTATATAAATTTCCTATAGGCCCAGTATCTTTAGACCTAACCTCACCCCTTGACCGACAAGCCGTCATTACCGGAGACGAGGCCTTCCACGCCGGATAATGAGAGCGTATCCGGGTCACTTCCTATTGACTAGACCTTCAAAAGAACAATGCGGGACATTCAACCCGTTTTCCTTTCAAGCGGATCCTGTGTCCTCCGATGAGGAAGAACACGACGGAAAGCAACGCCAGGAAGGACGTCATTAATGAGGAGGAGCCGAGATCACCAGCTAAGTACTCCGGTACCTCCGGTACTCAATATGAATGGAGAAAAACAAAGGACAGACAACCCTTCCACTACTCCCTGCCCCATAACCTCCATTGTCCCCAAACCCTAAATACCTATACCAAGGACCCCCTGGGGACGTGCCAGTACCCCACACCCCATCCGATAGTTCTGGGATGGGCGGACACGGGGCTGGCCCAGCTTAGGCCTAAAACCGTCTCAGAGCAACAAAATCTGTATTCTTTTAACCTATCTGGATTTTTGTGGTTTCTGACGCGATTCTGTAGGAGGTGGGGGGTTATGTCCCACAGCAATTAAGGCCAGCTTTCTCTTTCATAGCGGTACAGGTTTAACGATGAATCTCGGTTTTTTTTTTATGATTTTACTGTTAGTTACCAACATATCTACGTTGTTTTTAATAATGTTTAGGAATCTCACGACTTTTTAATCTAATTTTTTAAGGTAAGACGTGAACATGAAGATCAAAAGGAGTATTTGACAAATGATTAACCGACCAATAATAATAATAATAATAATAATAATAATAATAATAATAATAATAATAATAATAATAAGCGGTTTTTTGGTTGGCTGTCTTATCCAAATATCGCCTAAAATTTCTGCACGCCCGCTTGCGGGTATAATAATAATAATAATAATAATCAAGCGCATCACGTTTATTTATATTGGTGTAAAATTAGGATTATTTCAGGATTACGTTTTCCTGTTTTCATCACGGAATAAAAAAACAAGCATTTTACGTAGTCAGGATGTTGCCAATCAACAACTGGGCTATTTTTCAAAAAATGCCAATACAGCTTTATATGTATGTATATATATATATATATATATATATATATATATATATATATATATAAAATATATATATATATACACACATATATATACATATATATATATATATATATATATATATATATATATATATATATATATATATATATATATTTTGTTTTAATTTTCCAAGGATCATGTCTCCAAGACTTCACGGGGTGAAGTGGCGTCAGCCGGAAGAAGAAGAATTAGTAAGAAGAAAAAAAATTCAATTAGGTCCTCTTATCTTGAATGAATACCGTGAATCAAAGGTTTCTTTCATGTACAGAGAGAGAGAGAGAGAGAGAGAGAGAGAGAGAGAGAGAGAGAGAGAGAGAAAGCATGCAAAGGACTCCTGGTAATTATGAACCGCAAGCTTCGACCGAAAAACGCATCTTTTGCGTTGCGTGCCATTATGGAAATTAACCGCAGTAAAAGTCCAACTTTTTGTTTAATATCCGACACAGCATAAAAATGGCGACTGTTTCTTTCTCTCCAGTGCCATGCTCTGGTATTCTCAATGAGCTTTCGTTTTCTCTCGAGAAGCGATCCGTCTCTTCCTTTGGAATTAAGGCCCACTGGTTTTTATTCTCCATCCTTTCCACGTTTCCCTTAGGTCTGGACTGCTTTTAGATTGGTTATCCAATCCACTTATGCGTTAATAAATTAATTTTTCATAAAATAAATTTTAATTATTATTTTATCGAAGGAACTGCGACGCTACAATAATGCCGAAAAGTTACTCTGTCTATATAAGACAATGAAGGTCTGAATATTTTCATAATCTTCCTTAAAATAAAATGTACTTGGCAAGTTCATTGGAACCATGATATTGCGTTTCATACAAATTTCAGAAGCTTATCAATTAGTTATCTTTATCAGAATACCGTGTTTGTGAACGAGAGAGAGAGAGAGAGAGAGAGAGAGAGAGAGAGAGAGAGAGAGATTGATTCTATCGTTTTAACAGACGAGAATAACGAAACTAGAATCAGTAAATGAGAGAGAGAGAGAGAGAGAGAGAGAGAGAGAGAGAGAGAGAGAGAGAGAGAGAGAGAGTAAATGACTCCTTATCCTACCATTTTAACAGACGGGAATAACGAAACTAGAATCAGTAAATGAGAGAGAGAGAGAGAGAGAGAGAGAGAGAGAGAGAGAGAGAGAGAGAGTGTGTATGTGTGTGTGTGTTTATACCTGGCTATTTCAATTTCCAGGTGACGGCACTCGAAGGGGCGAATGACCTATAGGGGGAAACAAAATTTCATTTTCATGGAACAAGTCATCATGAAACGGCCGGCCGCCGTATCCACTCTTGCATTCCCGAGAGGGGAAATGATTGCATGCTTGCCATTTCGACATCGGTTTGGGAGGCTGCCCGAATTCTGTTTGACCGCCCATCAATTTTCTTTCCTTTCTTACTTTTGGGCTTCGCTCCTGGCTAACGGTTGAGATTGGCAGTCTATTTGGGGACCGATCATCATCCATTTCCAACGCGAGCATAATTTGAGGTTGTTCTAATGAACAGATGAATGACAGTTAATGCAATGACAATATCACACGAGTGCATAAACAGTTTTATACATAGGTATGTATAATGAAAACCTTTTGAAATATAACTGTTTAAAAGGGAAGCGATTGGTTTCAATGCTATGAAAACAAGCATTACAACGCGAAACTAATCCTTCAACATAAATTCTTCAAGATTAGGTAATTTACACGTGGCGGTAAAAGTTGTCATGTTATTGCATTTACCAGAGATTTAAAAAAGTTTTTAAAGTTGTATTTCCTCATAAATCTCCAGCAAACTAGAAATTCCAGTGTAAATTATCATAACATTTTAATTATATTAAGGGTTGATCATCAAAAGTGATCTATCAGAGCCAGTCAAATTTTTAAAAGTAAGAAGCCGTTCGCCCTGGTTTATATTCAAATGCAAAAATAACACTCCAACAAATTTTTAATCCTAAGAATTTTATTAATAAAGACACACATATGGAAGAACACATTCAATTCAGTTATGAAATATCGATATATATCACCTGATTTCGCTCGTGGAATCACAGTCACATACAGCAAAAATCCCAAAGCTCATTTCCACTTAAATATAGTTGCTAGAGATTGATTCCACTTATATATTGTTATAGACACATCTTCTTCAATCTCGTCACACTCATGTGTCCAAAACAAATAATTAATTTTTTCAAGATGTTTTTAGCCTATGAAAACCGTAATGATGCCAATGTCTGAAAAAAAACTATGAGTTCAGGAGAATATTTTTACTGACTGATCCAAACATTTTTTTCAATTCATTCTCAATTCACGTGTATATATATATATATATATATATATATATATATATATATATATATATATATATATATATATATATATATATATATATATATATATATAGATAGATAGATAGATAGATAGATAGATAGATAGATAGATAGATAGATAGATAGATAGATAAATAAATAAATAAATTCACAGCTGCATTAACAGAACGAACGACTTTGCGTGGAAATATGTCAATGTATATACATTCTTACAAGCCACCTCTTCTCCAAAACTTTACAGTTTACGAAGCAACAGAAACTTCATTCACTCACTATTATCTAAAAAACAACTCTTTGCTATAAAAGTGTATCTATTGATGGAGTCCTCCAGGAGACGCGGCCATCCATCATCCAAGAACAAACCTTTTGTAAACAGTTACAGACTTCGATGAAGTGAGCTTCCGCCGTCAAAATCTGATTAACAGCGAACGTGACCAGGTCAAAGAAATTCATACGAGGTAATGGCACTTGATATCCAGAAGTTTTCTATAGGCTTAAGGAAATTGTAAACATATTTAGGAATCTCCAGAGATTTATACGCTGTGTCGTTTTGATGTGGCTTACTTTATATCTGTTGTGGTCAATTTGTTATCTTCTTTTGCAAACATCAACTGGATTCTCAAAATGATTTAGCACAAATATGTACGAAAAGCAGACAACAATAAAGTTTACGATAACTTGATTTCGAAATTGCTTTCATCATGGCAAACAAAAATAGTATTTTGTAATAGTATTTTTAAAACAGTATTTTTTAAAATAGTGTTTTAATAGTATTTTAAAAAATAATTTAGCACAAATATCTGCGTAAT
>NC_089744.1:79168516-79188516 GCF_040412425.1 Macrobrachium rosenbergii | reverse complement strand
ATATACGGTACAAGCATTAAGCTATAAATGTCGCTCAATATCAGGCCGTGGGACGGCGAGCTTCTTATCAACTATAATTCCCCTTCGGTAAACATACTGTATATACACCTATATTATTTCCGAGGTAGAGTGAATTGGATATTAAATGACATTTGTAGCTTAATGTATATATATATATATATATATATATATATATATATATATATATATATATATATATATATATATATATATATATATATATATATATATTTATATATATCATATATATACATATATATTGATTATCTGCAGTAATCCTCTCTCCTTATTCTTTAAGACGAGCGTAGTGGATAATTTCGAAATTCATATAACGTTTTCATGCATGTTACTTTCCCATATACGCAAATGTATATACGAACATACACGTAGCTCCAGTATTTGATTATCTGTCGTGATATTTCTTCATCATCCTTGAATACGAACGTGTTGTAAAGTTTCGAAATTCATAAAATGATTTCATACATATTTACTTATGAACAAACTGTATACACGAAGATACACATATCTCCAACATTTCATTATCTAAAGTAATCTTCTCTCCTTATCGTCCTAGAACTTCATTAAAAAAAATTATAATAGTCAAACGCAAGATGATAAAGTACTGGTTGTGATGATAAGAAATGCGGAAGCCCCATTCAGACAAGCAATTGAGCGGGGAACCGCGCCAGGAAAGCGGTTTATTGGGAATGACAAATCTATAATATTGAACTATTATTTGGAGTGTATTTAATTATTTATTTACGCATTTTTCACGAAGGCATAGTTAAGATATATGATTATCCACGGATTAACATTACCGTAAAATCACAATAGTATACAAATGTCTATAAAATGAAGAGGGTGAGAGTGTCTCTCAGTAGCAAGGGAAAATATCAAAAGTCCTTCTTGGTTATCCTTTCTTTCTAGTTGACAGTTTATTTTGTTTTCCGTTGAAGGATTCGGAGTAAGCTTAAATCAAAACAGGTAAAACACGAACAGATTATTTTTTCTTTTTTTACGACGGGGGTGGGGAGGGGTCCGCCATTCGAAATGAAAAATCCTCTAGAATAACCTCATTGTAATTTTTTTTTTATGCAGAAACCATTGGTAAAGAATTCCAAATATGTAATGTCCATTTACCTATGAGTATATTATGAACACCAGGTCTGTCCACTATCATTCTACCATTTCCCATCTACCTAGAGTAAATAAATAAATAGATAAATAAATAAATAAGTCATAACGAACATTTTAAAATGTCTCTCGAACTTACCACCCATCACAGACCATGACCGCTTGTCGCGACAGAACGACGGTCTCGAAGTCAAATGAAAGATTTTAATATACAGGGCAAAATCAGCCAAACGATAATGAAAAAGAATGCACGTGTCCCCTGAATTGCTTCTTTCGGCAAACGCACACACCCCCACGTCTGGCTGGCGAGATTAAAATCCTAAAATGTCAAATGATTCCTTTTCAAATGTTCGTTTCAGCTTCTCTTGCCTCGAAATTACGCCGAGCGTCTCGGATGCCCCTCCTCGTCGACGCTGTAATGAAAAATGTAACTCGGCGTTTCCTGTTTTTCAGAGGGGTGGTTGGGGTGATTATTCTAAAATCTTATGGCAAAGGATGCGCATGAAAACTAAATTTTTGCTCGTTTGGAAAGAAGAAATCATTGCCGGTTATGAACTGGACTATGAAATTCATATGATCATCTTTACAGCATCAGTATATAATACATACATACTGTACATATACTGTACATATATACATAGTGTGTCTGAGTGCATCTGTCTGTAAATACACAGATAAACCCACATGCACACACACACATATATATACATATATGTGTGTGTGTATAGAGAGAGAGAGAGAGAGGGAGAGATTAAGGTACAGACACGATTCACCTCAGTGCAGGGGAGAGCCCAGTAAAGGGTTGTGAACCCCTTAATGGATAAAAATGCCCCATAGAAGGCAGATAATCCTTACTCCTGAGGCCAACGGCATTCACACTTGCTACTGCCGCGTGATACCAGGAAATAGCGCAAGCCTTGCAGCCCCATCCCCTGTGTGTCAAAAATACCGCCGTCACAAAACCGGTTAATAAAGCCGATTCAATGTGTTTTTATTTTTTCAAATACACAGCCAAGAGGTTGTATCTATCAAGCAGGATTAGGATTTCACATCAAAAAGAAGAACAACCAAATGTGGAACAGACTCAGATGCCTTACCCTTTAATTCTTATTTGAAACTCTTGAAGACTTGGATGTAAATAATTTAACCAGAGATAATATTTGACTTCTTTAACTTCAAGATTAAATCACTGGTGAAAAACTTATGGTAAAATTAATTTTGGCAAGACAACAAGAAATGTGGTTAGTTATAGACAAGGGTAAGATGGGTCTAGCGGAAAGATAAAGAATGACTGGAGGTATTTCTCGTTTTTGTTTTGTTTAATCATAGGTTAAGATAGATGCAAGTTTTTGTTGAAGAGGAAGAGCTAAAAATATAGATGAAGCAAGTTACTAGCAGTTTGATAAGGAAATCCATGAAATATATAAGAAGAGGGCAGCTTTTGCGAAGAACGGCTATTTTGTGAGAAATGTTTGAGAGGAGTAGCTGCAAATGTAATTTATACATGTTAATTTGATGAGAAGGAAGGTAGAAGAGCACATAAGGATAAAACGGAAATATTTGTTAAGTATGCGTAAGAAATGAAGAAATTTCCTGAAATGAATGAGCTCTCAAATTACAGAGAATTTGTGAATCAGTAGATACGCACACACACAACACACTCATACATACACACATACATACATGCATATATATATATATATATATATATATATATATATATATATATATATATTATATATATATATAGATATAATATAATATACATATATATATGTATATATACACATATACATTTATATATATAAATATATAAATAAAGGCTGCTAAGTTAAGGACAATAAGTCGAAAGGCCTAGCACCATTCCGTCGTTTCTCTTTCCTTTGTGGCATTACCTGTATTCATATATTCATCAAGTTCCATATTTCCTTGATTCAGTTATACACACACATATATACATACACATTTATATATATAGGTATATGTCATGTTAAGTGATGGTTTTGCGGGAACTGCTGGTTCCCCGCTCGTTCCCTTTTGTGGATTGCTGCCTCCTTACCTTCAAGTTTTTTTTGTTTTGATGTTTTCGTGGTGAGCTGCCGTTTTTCTGTCTGCAGTCGGGTCTGGTAGGGCAGCGAAGGTAGCGGCTGTGGCTGCAGCAGCAGGCAGTTTTTGAGTCGACGTTGGTCGAGTTTTTGAGCAGCAAATTGGAGCACGCCTACGAAGTGGAGCACGTCGTAGAGGTGGAGTGTGACCATGAGTAGTCGTGTGACCACGAGCTGCTCATCTTTGATGACAGCGTGAGGCTGTCCTGACGTCTCCATCGGGGCTTTCTGGTTGATGGGTTCTTGTCCCTGTTGTACAGCTGAGGGCTGTCTTGGTGCCCCGGTGGAGGACGTATGTTTGGTATTTTTTTTTTCTGCCTGCTGTTGTTTATTTTTGCCATTTTTGTTTAAAAGCTACCTTTTGTTTATTTAACTTGATTTTGTTTAGTGCTGCCTTTTGGCTTTTGTTTGTATTTGTGGTTTTTATCTTTTTACCAGACCTGACTCACTTGTAAATATTGTAAATAAATTAATTTTAAGCTCATTTTACTGTTTTTGTTGTTTTCCCCTCCTTTGTTTGTTACATCTGCCGTCAGTCATGACAGCCCCGTCCTGAGTATGTTAAAGAACCTGCATAACGGCCCACTCGGGTCGTTACAGTATATATATATGTGTGGTGTGCGTGCGCGCGAGTGCGCATATTTATGTGCAAACACATTATAATCACAAATGAGATTACTGTGTTACGTGATGCACATACACACGTGATTTGCTATGAAATCCATAACAATGGGAAAACACTTCAGGTAATTAAGCGTGTTTACCAACCTAATCTCGTGAAGTGCCTTCCTGTTTCCATATTACTGGACGAGCTTGCTTTACTTCGGAATTTCATGCAAATTGCATCGCGATATGAATTCGCAGAAATTGGTAGCTTTCTTCACATGTCGGTACAGGTTTTCATCACTGGAATTTCTATGAACACTCATATACATGTACCGATTGTATATTTCCTAAAAACATTTTTCTTGTTATAACGTCAATTTTTGTGTATTATATTAAAAAAACATTTTCCATCATAGTTGTAAATGTTAATATTTTGACTAATGATTCGCAGTTGCAGAAGTAGTAGCAGTGATAATAATAATAATAATAATAATAATAATAATAATAATAATAATAATAATAATAATAATAATAATAATAATAATAATAATAATATGTCTTCTACAGGAACTGACACACGTTTAAATCACTTTTCATTCTTTATTCTGCAAGTAAATTAATAAATATATAAAAGAAATATAAGGCCCCTCTGTGCATAATGTTAGACTGCCATGAGTACATCATAAGACATTGCTAAATGTTTGTAAAGGTTTAATCTTTTCAGCCCATTGTATTCTCAAGTTAAGAAATCGTAATGAGAATATTATTGTAAAAAAAAAAAAAAAAGATGGCAAAGGTCATTCACCCTGTAAAAAAAAAATTCTATAGCTGACCTTATGAAAAGAAAGTAGCCAAGTTTAAGAAGTTTGGTAACCAACAAAATAGAGTGCTTTCATTCCCTCGTCTTTGGAGTGCCAATCGTCACTTATTCAGTATCTTGGAACCGATGTGTCTCCCTGTCCGACACCCATTTCTTTCTCATTAGCAGAGACTAGAAAGTCGCTACCATCGAATTTTAAGATCAGATCCTCACTCTCGTCCTTTATTTCTAACTAGGTAAACGGATAAGCATCATCAGATCTAGTTAGTTACGAAATCTTTCCCTTCAAATTCAACAGGGGATTGCGGTAATGAGTCTCTCTCTCTCTCATTACACGCACATACAAGACTTGGAGAAACGTATGCCGATGTTGAAATTGTTTTCTCTCTCTCTCTCTCTCTCTCTCTCTCTCTCTCTCTCTCTCTCTCTCTCTCTCTCTCTCTCACAGAAACACCCCAGAAACAAAACATATCCATAATAAAGGGTAATTCTCTCTCTCTCTCTCTCTCTCTCTCTCTCTCTCTCTCTCTCTCTCTCTCTCTCTCTCTCTCTCCCCAGCAGTCCACTGTTTATATATCCCATCCATAAAGAATCTGACTCCAAAATGAAATAGTCGAGGCTATTTCAGGCCGTTTCTGAGATGAATCTGAAGGAAAACAGCCTTCCGGGAAACGCGCGATCAAAATTGAAATTCCCGCGGAAAATTCCCATTCCTTGCGGAATAAAATCGTTTTCATGGCAAAAATGATCACATCTCGCCAGGGCGCACGAGGCATCCGTAATATAATCCACAAGCATGATGGGGCTATTTTCCTGTAAATCGCGTTATTTTTTTTTTTTTTTTTAAAGATTTGTAACGGTTATTTCGATGAATAAGAATGCTTAAGATAAAACTGTGAAATTAACACTTAATCAAACATTTTAAAAATTATATATAAACAAGTAAAAAATGCGCCACAGTTTCTTCGCCGCAATCGAGTTTTCTGTACGGTGTATAATGCTGTATGAAACTATCAGCCAGGGCCCATGAAACTCTCAGCCACGGCCCGGTGGTGGCCTGCGTTGTTGGCACCTAAAGCGGTGCCAGACGCACGATCATGGCTAACTTTAACCTTAAATAAAATTTTAAAAACCACTCAAGCTAGAGGGCTGCAATTTGGATTGTTTGATGATTGGAGGGTGGATGAGCAACATACCAATTTGCGGCCCTCTAGCCTCAGTAGTTTTTAAGATCTGAGGGAGGACAGAAAGAGTGCGGACGGACAGACAAATAGCCATCTCAATAGTTTTCTTTTACAGAAAACTAAAAAAACGGAACTACGAAACCGCATCATATGTCAACATGAATTCGTTAGGATAAAAACTCACAATATTCAAGTTATTCCAATTCATAGTTATACAGCACTGACAAAAAAAAAAAAAAAATTAAATTGTTTGTACAGAACATCAAAGCGATAAAAACAATTAATAAAAAGTAGAGTAGAAACTAGCAGAATGAGCAATCCTGAAGTATAATGTTGCTATTTCGAGTAAATCTGAAATTTTAATAATAGTAGTAGTATAGCAAAAGTAGTTAGTGGTAGTAGTAGCAGTAGTAACCCCGGTGACATTTTCTATTATCAATAATGATTACACATTCAGCTTGAATACGCCAGAGGACAATGAACTTATATGGGAAACGTTCACAGATGAGAATCTGGTATGCGAGGAAGGAAATATCAAAGACGAAAGTATTACAACTTTTTATACACCATAAAAGAATATATGCAATTAATACCAAATAATAAATAAAACTGAATCCTATGAACAAAAATGCCAGTTAAACATCGAAAAATAATTTCATAGTGTAGTACAGAACTCACTCAATACATTCCTTGCTGCTAAGAGTGAGAAAATACATCTACCTCACTGATTTTCATAATCAAGTATTCCTTTCGTCTCAAAATCGAGCTTTTTATGTCTAATGACCCAGTGATCTGTGAGATCATTCGAAATCAACAGATTTTTCGTCTGTCGATTTTTCATAGAGGATGGAAACCTTTGGTACAGTGGTCATAGTTCAGCCCAAGTTTAAAGAAACCACAAATAAGAGGTACACATTCTCCAACAAGTTTTGCAAAACAAAACTGGAAAAAAGAATGTTGGACGCCCAACAACCTGGCTACTACTACTAGTTGTAGCAGTTCCCATTGTAGTTGTATTAATATATAACTGCAATCGTGCAAATCAGATATAAGAAAAATAACTTTGCCAACCTAGAAGTTATGACCCAGGGAAAACTGTCACATGAACGACAAGCGTTCACTGTTGTGATAAGAACCTTATACAAGAAATCCATTTTAGCATCTACTGATTTTGCCTGCGAGTGACAAAAAATCAACGCTGTTTGATCAGTAACATGGTTCTACGTCTCCCAAGAGTCTCTGTTATCACCATAATAACAAAGAACAACGAACAAAATCAATAATAATAACATCTAAGGTAAACAACCGAGTAAAATAAATGAGATATATTACAAATAATCTATGAAGTAAGATTCATTTCATCTTGTTCAACAAAATCGCATTTTTACCAAATTTGCACTTCTGAAGTTCCAACGATTCCACTACAGAATTAGAAATATTCCACGATTTTGCCACAAAAGAAATAAAACTTGTAGAAACTTTGTGGTGCTGGACCTCACAGAAGAGAAAGCAAGGCTATTGATAGAATTAATTTCATATCTAGTAAAGGGACCAAACTGAAGTACTAAAGCACAATAGTGTAGCACAGGTCTTTGCATACAGGCGTTATGATACCTGTGAAATGACAATCAAAAGTAACAACGAAAACAAATTTATAAATAATGAGGATGATGATGATAATGATGATGATGACGAGCAGCCATAACGAAGAGATGGTAAAAGGCATACTAAAGGCAACGGCGTGCAGAGAGAGAGAGAGAGAGAGAGAGAGAGAGAGAGAGAGAGAGAGAGAGAGAGAGAGGAGAAAATAATTGAAGTGAATTTGAAACAATCCTTCCTTGCCATTCTAACCGTCCAAATGAGTGGGCTATACCAGCGCAATCCCACGTACAAAGTAAAGCCCCTTTTGGGGTTAATTCAATTTTCCCCTCATAAAAAGCCGTGGGAAAACAATGCCAGACGGAAAGAGCTCCTTTGGACGGCCCAGGCAGAGCAAAAAACTCTTCTAGAAGCCTTCGGGGTCAACTGACGAAAGAAAACCTCGAGAAGGAAACTGAGCTAGTCCAGTTTTTAAAAGCGGGTCTTTCCCATCGGCGTGCTGCTGAACAAAATTCTTACCATGTTTTTGTAAAAAACAAATAAATAAATAATTAATAAATAAACTACAAATGACGTAAATATCTATAAGGACTTCATTATCAGTTAAGCACAGAAATTCCGTGTATGAATGACATGTTAAAAACAATCCTTTTCAATTTGTTGAGCTGTTGTTTTAAGCCAGGCAAATGCTATCCCCTTTTCCCCATCCACTCCCATCCTTCACTAAAAGAGGAGGAGGAGGAGGAGGAGGAGGAGGAGGAGAGGGAGAGCTGAAAGGGCTACCCCATGAAAACAAAAGGAAATGGGAGTAAGAGGGAACCTGAAAATAATAGGAGCTTCTATGCACCTCCCCTTCGGAGCGCCGAATAAAACGGAGATAATGAGCGCGATGCCACATCATAAAGCTAATTGTTACTGCCACGGGAAGCTCCCTTGTAAATATCCTCGGTCGTAAACCGTTCATCGGGTAATATTCTTTCCTTTATCCCTTTCTCCTTATCTCGTTTCCCTCTACGCTTACTTTATGTTCTTAGCTAGTAATTACACCAATGACTTTCATTTAAGACACTACGAAAAATGATTCACAACGGTGTGAACTTACTAAGGTTAAGACATTATATAACAGCACAGTGACATGACATTTAAGTAAAAGGTTAACTCAAAATAGTTTTTCTTTCATTATTGATGTCAGCGCTTGAAACCATTACTGAAGAATCTGGTTTCCTTTCAATTAGAAGTCTATTTTTACCAGAATTGTTGAACTTATCCTATAAACTAAGACAGACAACGAAAATCTCAACTCCAAAGCATCATGGAAATGAAGACTACAATTAAACATGGGATCAAATCCAGTGACCAGTCGGTCGAAACTTTTTTACTTTTCACACAACACCTGCCTTTAATTGCCCACTAAACAGAGAAGCTGTACGTCGTAAAAACAAATCGGTAATGCAAAACGCTCATTCGGTATCTCTTACATCGGACAAAACTAGTCAAAATAAAGCTTATTCTGACATGAAATCTGTCTTTGTTTTTTTAATTTTTATTTCATATTGCGAGGAATTTGTCAGAAACCGCTTTTTTTTAATATGTAACTTGTAAAAAAGACTACTTCGTTAATTACAAGGCCATCCATGTAAACGTAATGAGCAAATTACTCCCTGAAGTGTAAAACATTACCGATACATTTCTAAAAGCTTGGAAAGGAAATGCTAGCTGGACAAACTTTAGCAATTAAAATGTACTATTTTCATAACAATATGTGACAGTGAAAATCTCAGAATATTAACTGTTTTCAAACTAGTTCCTGGTGAAGGACGTACAAAAACCTATAGTTCAGCTGAAAAAATAGAGATATAATAAGTGGAAAAATATTTCAGCAGAGGCTACTTCATCAATGAATTTGAATTCTCGTACAACAACGTACCATTAGTTTCTTGAGAAATTTAACCAAGATCAACCACGAAAGTAATCATACCCTCATATAAATAAATTGTAAACGAAGAAGTAAAATACACAAAAAACACAAACAGACAATTTCGTGTCGCGAAAGAATTCACCAGACAAATGTCTCAGCGTTAAAAAAATAAATAAATAATGAAAAATGAACCCAGACAGGAGATATTCAACAAGAAAAGAGAAGTCTTTGGACAGTCCAGGTATGAAGTCAAGAAACTGCGGAAGTCAACCGCCAAGATGACACGTGGATTCCTTCCCTTCTCTAACCTCCCCCACCTTCCTCTGCCCCCCTCCTAACCCCCAGTGAGTCTTTAGGATGACCGAATAATGCTCGGGGCGATGATATTATGGGACCCAGGTCACGTATCATCTCCAAAGTTAGTCGATCATTAGAGTTTCAAAACACAAGAGTGTTTATGTGGAGAGAGAGAGAGAGAGAGAGAGAGAGAGAGAGAGAGAGAGAGAGAGAGAGAGAGAGAGAGAGAGAGAGAGAGAGAGTGTAGATGACTCCTTATTTCATCGTTTTAACAGACGGGAATAACAAAACTAGAATCAGTAAATGAGAGAGAGAGAGACCTTGCCTTACAGACCTTACAATTCGTTCGGGTTGCCCCAGGTCCCTCAGTGTGAGGCGCCTTTGATGTCTACCAGAGAGTTGCTAACGCATCTTCCGGTATATTTTGCATCTTCCAGTCTTGGATGGTCTGGGATGCATCTTAGATATTTGTCGAGCTTATTCTTAAACACATCTACGCTCACTCCTGTTATGTTCCTCAGATGAGCTGGTAGCGCATTGAATAGACACATGCATTATCGATGCTGGCGCGTGGTGGATTAATGTCCTGTGTGCTTTCCTTAATTTTCCTGGTATAGTTTTTGGCACTATTAATCTACCTCTGCTTGCTCTTTTTGATAATTTTAGTTCCATGATGTTTTCGGTAATTCCTTCTATCTGTTTCCATGCTTGAATTACCATGTAGCGTTCTCTTCTCCTTTCAAGACTATATAAATTTAAGAATTGTAGTCTTTCCCAGTAGTCAAGGTCCTTAACTTCTTCTATTCTAGCTGTAAATGACCTTTGTACACTCTCTCTATTTGTGCAATATCCTTTTGGTAGTGTGGGTACCATATTATATTGCAATATTCAAATGGACTACGTACGTACGTTTTATAAAGCATAATCATGTGTTCAGCTTTTCTTGTTTTGAAGTGCCGGAACAACATTCCCATTTTTGCTTTGCATTTTGCCAATAAAATTGCTATTTGATCATTGCATAACACATTCCTATTCAACATCACACAAGGTCTTTAACTGCTTCCTTGTTTGTGATTGTCTCATTATTAGGTCCTTTATATGCATATAGCATTCCTACTTTATCACCATAGTTCATTGATTCAAATTTATCAGAGTTAAATACCATCCTATTTATCTCTGCCCATTTATATATTTTGTTTAGGTCTCTTTGTAGCGAGTTCCTATCTTCATCACAAGCAATTTCTCTACTTATTCTTGTGTCATCTGCGAAACTTCTTACTACTGAGTCCTTAACATTACTGTCTATGTCTGCAATCATAATCACAAACAGCAATGCAGCTAACACCGTACCTGTGGTACACCGGATATTACCGTAGCTTCATCCGATTTCTCATCGTTTGCAATCACTATCTGTTTTCTATTTTGCAAAAATTCTTTTATCCATCTTCCTACTTTGTCAACAATGTTATGTTTTCTAATTTTTTCGCTAATATATTATGATCTACCTTGTCAAAAGCTTTTGCAAAGTCTAGGTAAACCACATCTGTATCTTTTTCATTTATCATATTTTTATATATGCTTTCATGGTGGACTAACAGTTGGGTTTGTGTACTTTTCCGGGTACAAAACCATGTTGTCCTATATTGAACAATCTATTTTTCATTAAATGTTTCATTATATTTTTTTCATTACCCTTTCATATACTTTCATAATATGAGATGTCAGACTCACAGGCCTATAATTACTTGCCTCTAGTCTTGAACCACTTTTGAAAGTAGGAGTAATATATGCTAATTTATGCTCATCATAAATCTTGCTTGTATCTATACTTTGTCTTAATAATATTGCTAGCGGCTTTGCAATTGAATGAACCACTTTCTTTAACAATATGGCAGGTACTCCATCTGGTCCTGCTGCTGATCCATTTTTAATTTCATTAATAGCCTGCACAATATCGGCTTCTGTAATATCTATATCTGATAAGTATTCAGTATTTTCATCTCTTATTTCTGTATCATTATCTTCATTGTCAATTCTAGGTGTAAATTCACTCTTATATCTTTCTGCTAATATGTTACATATTTCCTTTTGTAACGACCCGAGTGGGCCGTTATGCAGGTTCTTTAACATACTCAGGACGGGCTGTCATGACTGACGGCAGATGCAACAAACAAAGGTGGGGAAAACATCAAAAACAATAAAATGAGCCTAAAATTAATTTATTTACAATATTTACAAGTGAGTCAGGTCTGGTAAAAAGATAAAAACCATAAATACAAAAAAAAGCCAAAAGGCAGCACTAAACAAAATCAAGTCAAACAAAAAAAGTAGCTTTAAAAAAAAAAGGCAAAAATAAACAACAGCAGGCAGAAAAAAAAACCAAACATACGTCCTCCATCGGGGCACCAAGACAGCCCTCAGCTGCACAACAGGGACAAGAACCCATCAACCAGAACACCCCGATGGAGACGTCAGGACAGCCTCACGCTGTCATCAAAGATGAGCAGCTTTGTGGTCACACGACTACTCATGGTCGCACTCCACCTCGTCGAGCTCCACTCAAAGGCGTGCTCCAATTTGCTGCTCAAAAACTGCCTGCTGCTGCTGCCACTGCCGCTTACTCTCGCTGCCCTACCAGACCCGAGTGAAGCAAGAAACACGGCAGCTCACCAACGAAAACATCAAAACAAAAACTTGAAGGTAAGGAGGCAGCAATCCACAAAAGGGAACGAGCGAGAACCAGCAGTTCCCGCAAAACCATCACTTAACGTGACACCTCCCCACCTAAAAAAAAAAAAAAAAGATTATTTTTTTTTACACTCATGCTCCCCCTCCAATGCCAGTAACCCCAATCAGCCAAAACAGAGCCATCCTGTCACGGTCGCCATTGTAACGACCCGGTACACCGCCGTTATGCAGGTTCTTTAACATACTCAGGACGGGCTGTCATGACTGACGGCAGATGCAACAAACAAAGGTGGGGAAAACATCAAAAACAATAAAATGAGCTTAAAATTAATTTATTTACAATATTTACAAGTGAGTCAGGTCTGGTAAAAAGATAAAAACCATAAATACAAAAAAAACCAAAAGGCAGCACTAAACAAAATCAAGTTCAACAAAAAAGTAGCTTTAAAAAAAAAGGGCAAAATAAACAACAGCAGGCAGAAAAAAACCAAACAAACATACGTCCTCCATCAGGGCACCAAGACAGCCCTCAGCTGCACAACAGGGACAAGAACCCATCAACCAGAATACCCCGATGGAGACGTCAGGACAGCCTCACGCTGTCATCAAAGATGAGCAGCTCGTGGTCACATAACTACTCATGGTCACACTCCACCTCTACGTCGAGCTCCACTTCGTAGGCGTGCTCCAATTTGCTGCTCAAAAACTGCCTGCTGCTGCTGCCACTGCCGCTACTCTCGCTGCCCTACCAGACCCGACTGAAGCAAGAAACACGGCAGCTCACCAACGAAAACATCAAAACAAAAAACTTGAAGGTAAGGAGGCAGCAATCACAAAAGGGAACGAGCGGGGAACCAGCAGTTCCCGCAAAACCATCACTAACGTGACACCTTTTTTTCATTCGTTAATCGCCCTTCAATTCTTAGAGGGCCTATTTCTACTCTTATTTTATTCATCTTTTTGCATATGAATAAAAATTTTAGGTTTTGCTTAATATTTTGTAGTGTCGTTTCTTCTAGGTTCCATTTTTCATTTTCTTTTGATTGTATAATCTTTTGTTCTGCATTTTCTATCTTACTTTTAGTTCCATCACTTTCCATGCATTCTTTTCTTTTTGCAAGAGCTTTTTCCACTTTCTAATTTTCTGGAACAAGATCCTTCTGTCTCTTGGAATTCGTGACTGATGATTACTTTTTTCTTCGGTATATATTTTTCCACTATTTCCTCTAATATTTTTTATAATATATCGGTATTTACCTGTATATCATCACTTACAAATATGTTTTCCCATTCTTTGTTTAATTCTTCATTTATTTTTACCAATTTATATTCTTACTATAGAAATTGTATTTTCCATATCCTTCCCATTTTTTCGTCTCTTGCTTTTCTCTGTTTTCGTATGTTCTGGAACGGACTGTTAGTTCTATGACATTATGGTCCGAAATACTCGTGTTATATACTATTATTTCTTTAACATAGTTCACCTCATTCACAAATACTAGGTCTAAAATATTATCCTTTCTTGTTGGTAGGTGATTTATTTGCTGAATGTTATGTTCTATTAGCATATCTAATAGCTTTTCAAATTGCCTCTTATCTTCTGCACTACTATTGCTCTCTTTTTATATGTATAAATACAACCACAGTCTCCTATTCGTTCTTTCCATTCTACAAAAGGAAAGTTAAAGTCTCTGGTTAGAGTATAGTCCAGTCCTTGTGATTTCTACATATTTCATCCAATTTTTCAATTATTATGTCAAACTCTTTAGTATTAGGGGGTCTATATATTACAATGTTCACTAATTTTTCAGATTCAAATTCTACCGCTATTAATTCACATTCTGTGTTACTATATTTCTCACAGATTTTTCCTTGATTGGCATCTCTCCCATATATCGCGGTTCCCCTTGATTTCTATTTTTCTATCTGATCTATAAGTTTGGAAACCCTTTATCTGGTCATCATTACCAGTCTCTTGGGAATACCAGGTTTCACTTATATTCAATATTTCTATTTTTTCATTTTGGGTTAGTTCTTCTAAGAACTCTATCTTTCTTTTTGAGTTACTCGAAACTAAACCCTGCGCGTTCATCACTATGATGGTTTGCGTATTATCTCCATTATCTAATATGGGTAATAATAAGGATTTTCCCATGTCTCTTTCCTGTTCTGATATGTTGATCTTTTTTTCATTTCCAGAAACTCGTACATTAAAAAATCTAACTTTTCCATTATATTTGTTCTTCCAGCTTCATATTTATTCACTTTGTGCATAAACCTGCACTTATCTCCATATCTGCACCATCCCCTAGCATCATAGATACATTGCTTGTTCCTTGTGCTATATCTAGGTGCTGATGGCTCATATCGTGGTGCTGACATTTCATAATGTGTTGTTGGCTTGCTTTTTGCCTTCATCACATGATCTTTGTTCTTTTCTTTATTTGTTTCATTTTTACCTTGGTTTTTTATATGTATTTGATTTTGATTTTGGTTTTTCATGACTACAGGATGCATGTACCTACATTTCTTATTAAACCTACATCCATTTCCTTCTTTCCAGTTTCTACATATTTTTGGATGTAGATCGCTGCATTCCTCTTCATAGCCATCTAGATATGCACATTTGCCATAGATCTCATAATTGTGACATATCTTGGGATGTTTGTAATAACATCTTTCACCAAACCTGCAATTCCCTCTTTTCAAAAGGGTGCATACTGTGTCTTTCTTTTCTTTTCTTTTTTCTTGTTCTTTCCCATCAGTATGGAGATCCGGGTACAACCTCTTTGGGATTTTATTTTTATTTATCATGTCATAATTTATTTCTTCATATGTATGTTGCTGTATTGCCTCATATGTAGAATCTATGAGTTTCTCTGCATCCATACTATTATCCTGTTCTTTGTTTTCATTAATCTTTTCTCTCTCTTCAGTCTTATTTTCTTCTCTATTTTCCTCTTCTTCCTTTTCTTCATCTTCTTCATCTTCTTCATCCTCCACAATCTGTACATTAAGTCTTGATTTAATGACCTTGTCTATCCATACTAGACATGTTGAGCAAAATATTTTTGTGTCCTTATTTCTATTTTGCTCAACTTCAGCACATGACGGTGTGTCGGCACGTGGCAAGCATAGCATTTCCTAATCAGGTTTTGTGGATTTACAATGCTATACCACACTCTACATAGTTTACATGCTTTAGGCATCCGTTTGCCTATTGCATCAATCAATATATTCACTAATTCCACCTTACTTATTTTCTTTGATGGAATGTGTTGATTTTGTAGATTTTCTTTATAAGTCTTTTGATACCTTGAACTTTCATTGGTATCCCTTCTATTATTTTCATTATATTTTCTACAGATTTGCTCCAGTTTGAAGGATCGTATCCTTTCAATATGTCTGTGAATGTTTTCACATCTTTTTGGTCAATGTTGCAATTCATCTCCACGATCAGCAAACCAAGTTCCCTTCCTGCCAATTCATCATATTGAATATCTCCGATGCAAGCTAGATTTCTCCACCTTTTGCCACTGTTGGCTGATTCCTCCATGATTTTCTGATTTTATTAATTCACTCGTAGACAACTTATTAGACGGTTTACCGCTCTAATCTGATATTAAGCTAATCACCGATAGTTCACGAACACTTTTAGCTATATTTCATTCGCTAATTGTATGTAAGACGCGTATTATCGGGTAGATTATCCAGACCATGAACGATTACGTCTCACCGAGAGAATGTCACATCAGAGAGAGAGAGAGAGAGAGAGAGAGAGAGAGAGAGAGAGAGAGAGAGAGAGAGAGAGAGAGAGACAACACCTTATTTCATCGTATTAATAGACGGGAATAACGAAACTAGAATCATAATATATATATATATATATATATATATATATATATATATATATATATATATATATATATATATATATATATATATATATATATATATATATATACATATATATATATATATATATATATATATATATATATATATATATAGAGAGAGAGAGAGAGAGAGAGAGAGAGAGAGAGAGAGGGAGAGAGAGAGAGATAACTCCTTATTTCATCGTTTTAACAGACGGGAATAACAAAATTAAAATAAGAAATGAAGAGAAATGAGAGAGAGAGAGAGAGAGAGAACACCTTTTTCATCGTATCAATAGACGGGAATAACGAAACTAGAATCATAAAAGAGAGAGAGAGAGAGAGAGAGAGAGAGAGAGAGAGAGAGAGAGAGAGAGAGAGAGAGAGAGAGAGAGTAAATAATTCCTTATACTATCGTTTTAACAGACGGGAATATTAGAACTACTATCATAAAAGAGAAAGAGAGTAGATAACTCCTTATTTCATAGTTTTAGCAGATGGGAATAACAAAACTTAAATCAGTAGGAGAGAGAGAGAGAGAGAGAGAGAGAGAGAGAGAGAGAGAGAGAGAGAGAGAGAGAGAGAGGGAGTACATAACTCCTTATTCTATCGCTTTAACAGATGAGAATGAGAAAACTTGCATAAGTAAATGAGAGAGAGAGCGACAGAGAATTACGGATATCTACTTAATGCATATATGCGTAACAGGTGCATACAAGTTATCAGCATTAGTACAACATCTATGAATATTAATAATATCGTCTTAGATTATGACCATATAGGAAGGGCGACAGAATTAAAGTAATAAAAAACTAAAGCAAGGAAAAGAACACCAATTAAGATGTGTCAGATACAATAATGAAGATAACACCTTACTTCATTTTTCTTCACCGAGCCCATGGTGCACTAAAACTCGGTATTAGTACATGAATATAATCAAACTGAATGAAACTAAAACATTTTCATTCATAAAAATAAACCGCTGGCAACCTCTGAGCTCTTACACGATACTATCTTTGTTCCTCTGCATTTAACAAAAAGGAATGAACTACGTGTGGGAATACTAATAGCAAGTTATCCCCCAAAATGCTCTACAACTTGTCCGACTGAACTTTTGCTGAAGGCAGAGCCGACTTCATGAAAAATGCATTAGCTGTCCACTGACGAAAAGGCTGTGGTTTCGAAAAAATAAGTTCAAGTTCTCAGCCATTCTAAAGTTAGTGTTATATCTTCATTTTAAAGGTAAATTGTTGAAAACTTTTTTTTTTTACTATTCAATAATTTCTTCGCAATGCGTGACTCCTAAAATCATTCTTAAATGATAATAGTTTTGTTGACCTCAGAAATGGAGCCAAATATCGTCATTTTCAAATATCTTTTTCACCTTTTTAAGTACTTCTAGCCAAGCCCTATTTGACAGCTTTCCACCTGAAGTTCCCGGCCATTCAGGCCATTCACTCTATGCAAAGATGGATCAACCACCGTAATTCAAAATGAGCACACGAATGCTAATATTTATTATTACCCATTTCCATACAGAATGCTAAAAGTACGTCCATTTCTTTAACGCAGTAAAATAAATTAATCACTTCTACCTATTCAAGCAAGCGTGACCCACGAATCACAATTCAAGCATCATTCATATAAATGACGCGCATTCTTCACTTCTTAATGTACGAGCAATAAAATCCTTGGCTATATTTAGCATTAATTATCTCTGCACAAAAATATATGACTGGGCTTAGATGGCTCCCAGAGGGAGACGTTAATATACATTACGTTTAATTACTTATCATAACGACGTGCAACATTTTTATGTTATGTTCAGCAAATTACACCGTTCTGGAATCTGTTTGCACGACAATCTCTATCCAGAAAAAAATAAACTGGACTACGTATATAATATATAACTGGTGTGGATTACAGCACTTTTTTGCTCCATAGTCATAAAGATTATTTTTCCTAAGGTTATAATTTGCAAGAGTCTAGGATTAAGTTGTGGACCAGATTTAAGTCAGTGACATACTACCAATACCACTATTTATTTTCTAACCATGGCGATGGAACTTTCCATACAACCGATGCTTAAAAGAAACGTATTTTTGAGTGAAAACTGATATAACCTCTTTACCCCATCTACAGGAAAATATCAAGCTTCCAAGTTATACAGCTTCCTGTTTCTAAATGTTTGCTCGACAGCCTGAAAATTATATTGTTTCCATAGTCTTCAGCCTCATACGGTTATGCAGTGGCGCATATATATATATATATATATATATATATATATATATATATATATATATATATATATATATATATATATATATATATATATATATATATATTCATGCGACATAAAAGATGCGGGAGAGACTGCTGCCTGATCATGGATATATCTATTCGGAATTATCAAAACCCTTCTTCACGATACAAACTAGAGTAAATAATTGAATGACTAACATAACGTGTATGTATACATACATACATACACACACATATATAATATATATATATAAAATATATATATGTATATATATATTATATAATATATATAAATATATATATATATTATATATAATATATATTAATATATATATATATAGATACATCTATATATATATAAATATATATGTATAAATGACTTGTGTGGCTTAGTTGGCAGTGGCCTTGCCTTTCAATTGAAAGACCTGGGTCCGATCCTGATGTGAGTCAGAATTTTATTTCTGTTCCACACGTGATTGTGTGCTGATTATTTCTGTATATACACACACACACACACACACACACACACATATATATATATATATATATATATATATATATATATATATATATTATATATATATATATATAAAGAAATGATCAACACACGATCACTTGAGTAACAGAAATAAAATTCTAACTCACATCAGGATCGGACCCAGGTCTTTCGGTTGAAAGGCAAGGCTGCTGCCAACTAAGCCACGCAAGTCATAAAAGAAGTTGGAACCTAAGTGCCACTTTACCTAAGGAATTACCTGGGCAGGCTAACTGCCTTACATACCAGCGTGTTTTCCTAAACTTCTCGATTCAGCAGTGACCCAATAGACAGCATTTCATTCGAATTATTCCTTCTGAATGAATAGCTTGCCCATATAAAGCCTTAGGTAGAGCTTAAGTTCCACCTTCTTTTATGACTTGTGTGGCTTAGTTGGCAGCGGTCTTGCCTTTCAAGTGAAAGACCTGGACTCGATCCTCATGTGAGTCAAAAATTAATAAAATGTTTACGTCTCACATACACTATAAACAATATATACATATACATATATATATATATATATATATATATATATATATATATATATATATATATATATATATATGTATATATATATATATTTATTTATAGTGTATGTGAGTTTTTCAATTATTTATTTCAAGCTATATCAAAAGAAGGGATTTGAAAATTCCAAAGAAATATATGCTTATACAGATGCATATATATATATATATATATATATATATATATATATATATATATATATATATATACATTATTCCATGATATACTCTTAATCATTTATTACCAATAAAGGGTACAAGATTCCTGGGCCCCCAATTCGAGTCATGCACCTTTAGCTGACGGGTTCTGTGTAGATCTTGTTAGACGTGACTTAAGGTCAAGCGTCCAAGAACTGAGAGGCCTCAGCGTTGCCTAACTTCGCTGATCATAGTACCAGCAACATTGCAAAAGTGCTGTAAAGCGTTCATAAT
>NC_089744.1:79156016-79166016 GCF_040412425.1 Macrobrachium rosenbergii | reverse complement strand
ACTTCTCAAGATCTCCCTAACTCTCGTCTCCTGCTTCCCGCCTCATTGTCCTTAACCACTTCTCCTTTGGCCTACCTCTACCTCTTCTATCAGGGGCAACCCACCCCGGTGTATCTTGTACTATTCCCTGTCTTCTGTACACACGGCCTAGCCACTTCCAGCGTGAGAACCTAACATGCTCATCGACTGGCTGCACCCCCGTTACTTCTCTAATTCTGTTATTTGATATCCTACCCCTCCATTAATTCCTAATATTCTTCTGAGCGCCTTATGTTCAAATGCTAAGAATTTATTATCCGAAGTCACTGTACTGTACCATGACTCATGCCCATAAATCAAATTACTCCTAAACATCACCTTATAAATTTTGATTTTCTATGCACAAAAAAATTGCTATTATTCCAAATATTTTTAAGCATTCCCACTGCCTGATGAGCCTTTTTTAATCTTTCCATAAATTCTGTGCTCAGAGAACCATCCTTATCTAAATAAGTGCCTAAATATTTGAACTTATCCACTTGCTTTACAACCAAGCCTTCAATTAGACAATCCTGCGCATTTTCAATATTCATATTCACGATTTCAGTTTTTCCACTATTGATAACCAAACCAACCTTTCGACCTTCAATCACTAGACAATCCAACACTCTGCATCTTTTCTGGTCCCTCACAGATCAGAACCATATCATCAGCATAATCCAAGTCAAGAAGTTTTACGTTCTCTCCCCAGAGTATACCTGCATCCGTTTCTTAACACCTACTTGCAGAAATGTTTTAGGATGAGGTTGTAACCCGTATACCGGCTCCAAGACGTCTGCCTGCCCAGGTGGTTACCTATTCAAGCAATGTCAAGCAGTTACCTATTTAAGTACTATCAAGCAGTTACCTATGCAAGTACTATCAAGCAGTTACCTATTTAAGCACTATCCAACCACAACCTTGCTTTACTTCACTTCATACAACCAGAGTATAAAGGGCGTTTTTCTACAACCGTATAATAATTATAATAAATTATACTTACTACTACTACTACTACTCTCATTGTTTTGGTCGTCTTTAATACGGCACACCCAAAGTCACAAGCGAAGACGGAAGAAGAAGAAAGCCAAGGGCGGCATCACGGAAGCCTCTTTCTTTAATCCGGGAGCTTAATCTCGCGGGGATAGTTTGTTCATTACCAGAGGGCCAATCAGCAAAAGGATTCGGAAGCCCCTTGATGGTGTAAAAGGGTCTCGCGATCCACATATCTTCATTACAGTCGCCATCGCTGGAGGTGACCCATTATGACCCCTAATTACATCCTTGATAATGGTTTGCCGGAGGACACAAATATTACGTGATGTGGGATGCACATACATACACATGCACATACACATATACATACACACACATACACACACAAGCCACATCTCATAGGGTTATGTTCTCCAACATGTTTAACAAGTTCTTATCCCCCGTAAGGGGGTAATGCCGTCAGTGCATCTCACACGGTGCACTGTAGGCATTCTTCAAGGCTTCTTTGAAGTGTCCCTTCAGCCCCTAGCTGCAACCTTTTCCATTTCTTCTACTTCACCTCCATTCATATTCTCTTTCTTCCAACTTGCTATCCACCCTCTCCTTAACAACTGCTCCATAGTGCAACTGCGAGATTTGCCTCCAGTTACACCTTTCAAACCTTTCTGCTCTCAATTTCCCTTTCAGGGATGAATGACATCATAGGTCTCAGCGCTTGGCCTTTGGCCTAAAATCTATATTCCATTCCATTCCAACAAGTTCTTGTCCTCATACGGTATGGAATAATACGCTTGCACAATAATTTCAAGTATTTACAGTTACAATTTACTCGTTAGTAAATATTCAACGTGTGGCTTTGCATGTTTGTGATGGCTAGCAAACTTGAAAATTTTATGTAGACAACCACAGAAGGAAATCCAGACAAAAAATACACAACATGGTCTAATTACTGATTCAAAACATAAGAGATATCAAAACTTCTCAATTCATATAAATTACGTTCGTTCACGCATCAGTAAATATCTGACAATTACAACAAATTCGCCGCATCACTTTAAAAAAAAGATATATTTGCCACGGAGCAGTTTCCCCTGACTTTCTTTTTCCTTCGGCCTTAAGAACGAAGAGTGGGCAAAGTTAAATTAGGCTATGCAAATCATGGATTCGAGCCGGAAAAGAAGGAGGATTCTAATCAGACGACCTGTATGAGAGGACCTCTGCTCAAAACGTAGACGTGGATTATCACAACATCGCAGAATCGCAGCGTCTTCCAGAATCGGGTCTGCTTTTCAAGGCCTCTCCAGACCAGAGCGCAGGTGCCGCTTCTTCTCTCGAAATAGCAACTGACTGACTGCAGCACTGAAGTCTGGAGGGACATTTAATTCGATCTGTTGTTTCCACGTAGAGCAATTAGTCTTTGCTGCCTTAGAAATTATGGAAATAATTGATAAAAGTAACCTAGTTCTACATTTCAAGAGAAGCCATTACCTCTCATTAAGTGTGAAGGACCAGCGCTACTGAATTGTTTCATTGACTTTTAAAAGGAAATCAATTCCTGTTTTTCTTGTTATATGTAACACTTAAAAAGTCAGGAGATAATCATTCCTTTTTTTTTTTTTATATCTGATACTTAAAAAAGTCTAGAGATAACTTTGTAAGTCACTTTTATCATGACCTCAAAGTCTTGCATGTTTTATTTCTATCTGATACATAGAAATTCAAGAGATAACTTCATAAGTCACTTCTATCATGACCTCAAACTCTTGCATGTCTAAAATATAAAAACACACTACCGTAAGACTTAAGGGTATACAAACCCCAGAACCTTATTTACCAATGACATACAGACTACTTCCCTTACAGGTTTATCTAGAATAAGCCATCAAGGTACGAATGGAATGACAGATTGTGGCACGATGGACCGGAAAAATAGGTAGTCGTCCACAGAAGCCCCTTTGTCCTGAATGTCAATATGGAATTTCAAAGTTCACTCAACCGAAAATAACTGCTCACGAGCAGAAGGTCAGACTGCCGAGGAGGGAATAAAGTCCCATTCAATTTCACGTGAACAGCACGACTAAAATATTTCTGTACGAATGCATGAGGAAAATACACACACACACACACACACACACACACACACACACACACACACACACACATATATATATATATATATATATATATATATATATATATATATACATACATATATATATTGGAGCTAACTATCCTTAGGAAAAAACTTGAATGATCTGTGTATTTATATATGTATGTATACACAGACACACACACATATATATATATATATATATATATATATATATATATATATATATACATAATGTGTATATATATGACATACTTTCAATTACCTTTAAAAAAAATAACAGGATTGCTATGGTTACTCAAAACCTTCCATATCACTGCTCTGACGTTGTCAAATGCATTCTTGTAATAAATATGGTATTATTTTAATTATATTCACCTTAATTACTAAAGAACTCGATTCTTTGTTCGTGGCTGCTATTACGCCGCGTGGTGGCCATAAAACCATATTCTCAAACCTTGAGTTGCAGCATAGCCTCAAGATACTCCAAAGACTTGGATTTGAGCTCATGTGTTTGGTAGTATACTTAAAACACACTTCCACTGGCTTATTCATCTATTTAGGTCTTCTTAATTTATTATTCAACTATTTATTTAATAATTATTTTATTAATTTATTTATTCATTTTTTCTTCACTCGTTTGTTTACAGCTATTTGTATTATATGCCTCTGTTTTGTACAATATTACTTTTCTCTTCATTCTATTCGCTGTTCAGCATCACCATATGTGTTTCAGTTTTACGTCTTGTTATTTAATTCTTTCTTTTCTATTTTCAGATGCAGACATTGTGTTTTGTGTATGTTTATGTTTTCCCTTCGACGGCTTACATCGAAATGTATGTTAATTACGATTAATAACAGATAACATCACTAAATATTTCCACTACTTTCGAGTTGAATGTAAATAATTTGCATCGTCAGCAATCTTCAGCCTGAAAGTACTGACATTAGCACTAGTAAATATATTATTTTATCTAGCTCCACTACCTATGCATTAGTCAAAACGGTTGCCAATACGCTTTCCCCGCGCGCAGGCACTCCAGATATCTCAATTCGGCCAATAAACGTCCTAACAATTAGGATGTTAATAGTATCAGCTGGATATGGCACTGCAATATGCGCAGATTCTGCCAATTTCTGCCAGAAAATGAATTACTTAGAACAAAACGACCCCGAGAGTTTCAAGTCCCCTTTCCGAAACGACTGCTTCAAAAGCAAACGTATCTAGAGTTACATAAATCGGAGGTCGCCCTTAACAAGAGATTCCTGTCACTTTGGGTTTTTTTTTTTTTCGTCTTTCGTAAAGATGTGGTCATTTCTCGCAGTATTTAAATCGCTAGTCCCACGTCATTCCATCATTCCATGGTAATCCATCCACAGTGCTCACCATCAATACTATTGTTTTACTTTACAAAATTCCATGAGTGAACGTACAAAATAAACGAGAACAAACACAGAATTTTCTCAAGCGAGACAATAATGTTGAGCAAACACAGAATAGCGAGAACTGGGGAGGGATTAAAGTAGAATGGCGTGGGACAAACGATTTAAATACCGTTAAAAAAAAATCATCACATCTTTACATAAGACAAAAGGAACCAAAGGTGACTGGAATCTCCGATTAAGAATGGCCTTCGACTGCTGTCATTCCAGAGATGTTTGTGCCTTCATACTGAAATTAAATTCGTTCATTTATTCAAGGTTTTTAGCAAGAGGGCAACTCATAAGAGAAAAATCTCCTCAAAATAATCAAATAATTTAATAACTTTAAAACCGAAGGCGAAGTTAAATTCATTTACAAAACGCCTTCGAAACTGAAGAGGGGTTTCACTGCACCAAATCCAACTATTGCGTAAAATGTGTGAATAGGAACCATGTAGTGTTTAAGTCTTCGCTCGAATGCACACACAAACGCTTGCAAGTCCTCCCCACTTATAAACACAGATAGTTATGTATGTTATTTTGTCAGTGTTAATGTGGCTGTTGAGTGTTCGCTACTATTAGTAGAGGGAGGAATGTATTTACAAATATTACGGAGTACCAGTCGAGGAGACAAGCACACACACTTAAAATTCATATATCTTAGGAAGACTACAATAACCTTTATGATATCAGTGGTGAGATCAAACCACAATCATTTAAATGTAATACACCACGAAGGATGATTTCTTAGGGCAACTTTAGAATATTAATAATAATATTTTAAACATATCTTCGGAATCATTTCACTAATGCAACCGTTCAAATTCCAGCTAGTGACGGTTTTGTGTTGTTTCAATAATAAAATACAAAGGAGTCAACAAAATCATGTTTACTTAAAGATAAGCAAGCATAAAAATTTTAAATTGTAAGTTAAAACTTAATTCTAAAATAAAATAACATGAATCTAGACTACATGAAGGGCTACTGGATCTGTCTTATCAATGTCAACCAGCCTTGACTCTTCAAAGAACCTTGTTTATTACCAAAATGTACTGGAACAAAAGCAACGATAAAAGTAGCACTGAATTACACACACACACACACACACACACACACACACACACACATATACATATATATATATATATATATATATATATATATATATATATATATATATATATATATATATATATATATATATATATAAATAAATATAATTCCTAGTTCTCCTTTTTTATTTATATACTATATGTATATATATATATATATATATATATACTATATATATATATATATATATAATATATATATATATATATATATATATATAATATAATAATATATATATTAAATAAAATCATAGATACGAGATTTTGCTAACTAAGCAGCCAATACAATTTGCAACTCCACAACAAATATATTTAGTACGCAGGAATCATTTCCGAAAAATATATATATATATATATATATATATATATATATATATATATATATATATATATATATATATATATATTAACGGATAGGTTTGCTTAAAAATCAAATGGATGTTACAGACTAAATACACACACAAAACAAAGCCACTACAACACCTTCTAAAAAACATAACAAACATCTCCACACGTCTCGAACTCTCGCCATACCCGCGCAATAACTTCTCGCTGCTGGGAAGAAAGGGCGTTGGGTCGGTTATGATACATGAAACATACGTACCGGGGTCTAAGCGATGTCAGGCAGGGCAGCCGATCGAGACCACAGGTCTACCCCAAAGCCAAATCAAAAGTCCTTCAAAAGAAGGCATCATTACCCCATACAAAAAAATGGGAATAAAAGCACGTTAAAAGAAAAAAGAAGATATAAAATATATATATATATATATATATATATATATATATATATATATATATATATATATATATATATATATATATATATATATATATACCATATATTTTCTTTCCAGAAAATGAATCCACAGTACTAATCATATTTGTTGTGGAATTGCAAGTTGCACTGGCTGCTTAGTTGGTAAAATTCTATTATATATATATATATATATTATATATATATATATATATATATATATATATATATATATATATATATATATATATATATATATATTTATATATATTATATACTGTATATATATATATATATATATATATGTATATATATATATATATATATATATATATATATATATATATATATATATATAAAAAAATGAAGACAGGAGCAGAAACTCAGACAACAGGCAAATTGGAGTAAGGGAAAGGCGTTCTTTTTCGTTATCCATTTATTAATACGCCGACGTTTCGTATCTCTTGATACATTTTACAGGCTGAAAAAGCGATGAACTTAAACAGTAATTGTGCATAAACACTTAAAGGTATACACATTATATACTTAACACCATGTTAAAAGACAATTAAAAAAAGGACAACCTTAAAAACACTTAAAAGATATTTTAAAAAGCATTTAAAAAAGAACAGAACAGCAGAAGAAGGCCAGGGCCAATACGAAAAGCAACGACACCTACCCACACCGGTAGTCAAGCAAACTGGCACAGACAACCAATGCAAGGGGTAGGGAGAGTGGGGGGAGTATAAACAAAGAGGTTACAGCAGATACGTTACGCCAAGAACAGCTGGGTGGAAGTTGATTGGTGATTAAGGGCAGGAACAGTTAATTTAATCATAATAGATTCAAGTGTGGTTAATTCTTCTACGTATCGGGTCCTCCCCACAATACTAAAATCCTTAGCATCTACATGTGTCTTACAAATTTTCCTATGATTTCTTGCATTGGACTGCTCGGGATTGGATAATCGACTAACTCCTTGATGAGAGGAGATTCGGACTTTTAGCAGCCTCCTGCTACAACCGATGTAAGTGCCGAGATCACATCTAGGACAATTATATTTATAAATCACTCCGAAAGTAAACAAGGGGCTAATCCTGTCCTTGACATGGAAAAGAGATCCAATGGTTCGTGAGTTTATTGGGATTAACTTAAGATTAAGAGCAGGTAATTGTCCGTTGAATAGCCTGATCCATTTTTTCCGGAATCTAATGTCATGTAAAAAGGGAAATCTTGCATACAAACATAATTTGGGGGCACTATGGACTAAAGGTGTGGGTAGGTGTCTTTGCTCTTCGTAGTGGCCCTGGACTTCTTCTGCTGTTCTGTTCTTTTTTAAATACTTTTTAAAATATCTTGTAAGTGTTTTGAAGGTTGTCTTTTTTTTACATCGTCCTTTAACATGGTGCTAAGTATATAATGTGTATACCTTTTAGTGTTTATACTCAAGTACTGTTTAAGTTCATCGTTTTTTCAGCCTGGAAAATGTATCAAGAGATACGAAACGTCAGCGTTTTGATAAATGATAAAGAAAAGAACGCTATTTCCATTACTCCAACTTGCCTATATATATATATATATATATATATATATATATATATATATATATATATATATATATATATATATATATATATATATATATACAACATATATATATACATATATATAAATAATAACTCAAAGCAAGAATTCTACTAACTAAACAGACAAGAGCAATTTGCAATTCCACAACAAATATGTTTAGCACCCTGGATTCATTGTCAGGAAAGGAACAATGGACACCTTTAACCCCGTGAAGATCCAGGGTATTAATGGCGAGCGACAGTCGTTTCCCTTCACCCCTCGAGAAGGTAATTGGTTTATTTCGGTCATCCTCTTCTCGTTCACTTTCCAGATAATTGAAGCTGATGCAATACCGAAAAAGGGAGGAGATCCCTGATGGAATGACGGCAATCCTTAATTAGGGTGCAACACGAATAAATATGGACTCTTATTATTTCCTTCGGGACATCAACGACAAGGATTAACAAACAATGAGACATTACTGGTATTCTGCAAATTCTCTGCTTACGAATAACAGGATGTATGTGTATGTACTGATTATATTAGTTAATAAATTTATATATATATATATATATATATATATATATATATATATATATATATATATATATATATATATATATATATATATTTAAATACATATATATATATATATTTAAATATATACATATTCATATGTATATCTATATTTATATGTATATATATATATATATATCTTTTTATTATATCTATATATAATGTGCATATATATATATATATATATATATATATATATATATATATATATATATATATATATATATATTTTAAGTATATACATATTTATATATATCATATATATATATATATATATATATATATATATATATATATATAATTCTTTTATTATATCTATATATACTGCAAATGTATACGTATATATATATATATATATATATATATATATATATATATATATATATATATATATACTGTACATATATATACATTCCATAGGGAATCCAAGTGTAAAAGATATTTCCTTCCGTTTCAATGCAAATAGATGTGTGTGCGTTCGTTTGCCTATGTGCCAAACCCTGAATAAGCTACAGGAGTTTGTGTTGCAGCGACGACGTCCACCATTTCTTGGCGGTTACTCATCCAGTACCGATGTCATGTCGATGAAGTTCTTAAATGCTTCAGAAAAGGAAATAAATATTGTTAAACAAGGATCTGAAACAATTTTCTGAATGTTCACTGACCACTGGAAAATAATATACCAAGTTTAACAGGAATGTTTCTCAAAAATATGCGCAATGTTTATTATCTGCTGCCTAGATTCACCAAGGCTGTGACTTTCTATTGTCCTCAGTGACTTTAATATATCGATTTTCAGAGTTTTTTTATCATGCTTTATTGCTGAACCCAGAATCCTAAATGAGAAGTAGAATTATGTGTGGAGCTTTGCTCTTCTCGTGTGGAATGTTAATCATACACACTAAAAAGCGTAAGGTTACCTTTAGCAAGAGGAAATGTACAAGTTCAAAGGACACAGAGACTCTTGTGAAGGAGCGAACACACATTATGAATGACATATATATACATACATATATATATATGTATATATATATATATATATATATATATATATATATACACATATTATATATATGTAATATATATATATAAATATGTAATATATAATTTTATACATACATACACACACAGATATGTAATATACATATATATATATATATATATATATATATATATATATATATATATATATATATATATATATATATATATATATATACTCGTATATATATATATATATATTAACTTTATCACATACACAATTGTTCTGTGCATTAGTAGAATTACTAAAGGACCTCATTCAAACTGGATGGTATCTAATGGAGTTTTTATTCAAAAGTTACAAGCTTTCATGGACAAACAGTCCACATTATCAAAATATCCGTACAATGAGCAGACGCGTAGTCAGCTGTATTTATATCTGTGTGCTGGGTGCACAATCCTATA
>NC_089744.1:79113516-79148516 GCF_040412425.1 Macrobrachium rosenbergii | reverse complement strand
GCATACAATGAATATTCTAATAAAAAGTAAAAGAATTCAAGAAATATTTTTTACTTAAAATTTAAGAAATATTTTTTACTTCAATCCTACACTAATTTCCGGTCTTATTCTTCATTAAAACATTCGTCCTTGATGACATTTCTTTTTACTGATCTGATCTCTCTCTCTCTCTCTCTCTCTCTCTCTCTCTCTCTCTCTCTCTCTCTCTCTCTCTCTCAAAACTACCTGATCGGGAAACTGTCGGCGATATTATCAGATCGTTTACAAAATATATTCATATTCACGTAAAGACGTAAAACATGCACAATATAATAATAATAATAATAATAATAATAATAATAATAATAATAATAATAATAATAATAATAATAATAATCTTCTTTATGTCCTCTTTAAATGCATACTCTATATAAAATGAGACACCGTGTTCCTAGGAACCATGAAATTGATCTGCTTAAAATCAAATGGGGAAAAATCAAGGCCTCCTTTCCTCATTAAGTTATCTAAATTAAATCTAAACAGAAGGAAAAGATCTCTGACCGGAGGATGAAGACGTAATGAATGAATGAATAAAATATCAGTCCTCGATAAAACTCTGTTTTGAAAGTCCTTTTCTGAATGGGAGTTCTGTAGTGAAATAATTAAAAGGTTGACTTTCAGGTACAGAAATAATAAAGACTGATATTGCATCTTGCGGAAAGTATATAAAATAGCTTAGACGCCTTAGTTTAGAAAGATTACTGGGAAGATTAACAGACTGGAGACTTCTATTCGCTAGAAAACAACCGGCAGTGTTAGAAGATGTTCTACTCAATGCAGTTAATATGCAGCGAGATCATGCATTTGCAAATACACTACATGTATATATATATATATATATATATATATATATATATATATATATATATATATATATATATATATATATATATATACATACACACACAAGGATGTAATGATGGCGTTGAAGTACCTTGAGTGCCACTACATAAAACCCAACGAAGCTTCATCAACAGCACGTTTTCAGCCGGTAACCTATGTCGCATAACTCTGCTTAATAATCATCATCATTACTTATATCTTCTTTCCTCCAGGTGAAGGCATTCATATTTTCAGGCATCAGGAGAGTCTGAACTTGTTATTCACATCTGCTGCTTGACAACACCTCTACCATTCTTCTAACGTACAATTTTAGAACAAAACTCACTTTCAATAATCCCCAAAGCTATACATCTATTTACTTAAATATCCCCTTAACAGTAGATTTCATTCAAGAATCGCCCTCAGTGTCCACATAAATTCACTTCAATTCACTGAAGTGTCATTAAACAAGTTATCCTGTACTCGAAAGTCTCTAAAAACTCTAGCAGCTTACTTGGCCAATGGAGGCAGGAGTAACTTCCTGCTATGTACCTGCAAAGTCATCATGAAAGTACTTAAGGCGATTTTTTTCCAAAACTAGACCAATCAGTTACATAACCTAGCAATCACTTCAGCCTTGTCTTAAATTAGTTGCACAACTCATTATTATTTCTTTCTTTTTCCCTATTGTTTAAGAGGTACTATGCTCATTCTTCCATAGACAGTACATAAAAACATAAATATCATTACTAATTATTCTAAGTTAAGATTACGAGTCGATTGCTTCCGCTTCCTATAAAACTGCTAAGCAAACTGTTTGAAATTTTCTACGCTAAAAACTGACCGTACTTCTCGAAAACCTATATAAGTGAACAATTTCGCTTATTTCAATAAACGTATCCATTACAATTTGATATCCACTGATCTATAACCTCATTCTTGAATTTATCTTCTGTCACATTTCTCTTTACAGATTGGCAATCGCTCTTTGGTATAAACAATTTTCTGCCATCAATCTTTATTAAGTATTCTTGGAAAAACGACTTTTATTTTTTGTCTACATCATCCTCTCTTTCAAACTGTATCATAGCTTATTCTCTCTACATTCCGTATCAAAATACAACAATGGTTTATCTATGATCGATCTCATAACACTCACAAAGTAAACTGACAAAAAAAAATATTTATAAAAAAATGTAATGTCCATTACATCAGAAAGAAAATCATCTCTTGAATTTTAGAAATATTATTAGACGAGCATGCAGAGAAGCCTGTGGTATATTCCTGATTATCTGAAAAACATTTCACCTGTTATAAATAAGAGCTAATTTGGGCAGCTAGAAACTACAAAATATGGGATATTAAACAAGGGGAAAATCGTTCCAAGAACGCAATCGCCAATCATGCAAATTACCAGCGCTGGAAAAACTTTTGGCTATCATCGTAAACATCTGGAAAGTGGACTGTCCTGCTCAAAATAGCTACTGCTGCTGTTAGTTCAAGACACGGAACACAGGAACAACTGAATAAAATTAACTAAATAAAAAAATCACCTCTCACAGAGAAATGTGTACTTCCAATGCAATTACAAGGACAACAATTAAAACTAGAACTTCACAAAAATAAAAGAAATAACAAATTTCAGGATGTACAATTGAAGCTGAAAAAAGGACAATTTGGCATTATCCTTCATCCACAAATGAGCTTTAACCATCACAAGCATCCGAGGTCAAAATCATTTATAACTTTTGCAGTAATATTGCACCGCTGTAAAACATACAGCATTTCTCTTCTACCCCAAATCCAATTACAATAATGGTCGATGATTTGGATGCAGATAAGATGTATTGTAATCTCAGCTAGTCAACTGTCTATTTCATAAGCTACAGTTTATACATTATACTACATAAATACACACACACAAACACACACACACACACACACACACACACATATATATATATATATATATATATATATATATATATATATATATATATATATATAATAATGTATATATATATATAATGTCGTTGCCAACATGGTGAAATATCTGTCACTTAAAATCGTAACTCATGGTAAATGCATAATTAGTTAAAACCACATCCTTCAAAATTTGAACCTCGTTTACCAAATATATTACAATAGTGCGCATGGTAGAGCGCACGCACTTCTGAAACACGAAAATGATATTGATGTAATCCCAAACGAACGAAAGTAAAATAAAAACGTATAAACAAGAACAAATGTCATCGCGTATGAAAGGAATTAGGAAACAATTTTGCAAGACGTAATAAGAGAAAAACATGTAATTTCAAAGCTTGTCTCCTGTTAACTAATGACGATGCCTGTACGACGAACAGAATACTGTCTTGACCGTTTAAAAAGACATAAAAGACATGGAATAAAAAACAGATGAAAAAGACGCAAAATAAACAACAGCCTCAATAAAATCCTTTAAAAAAGACATACGAAAACAAACTCCCTTCGGTACCGCGAAAAAGGTTCCTTCCACTGGAGCTGGAACAGAAAAAGACTACCAATCTTGGTAGTTCACCCTCTTCTGAGAGAGAGAGAGAGAGAGAGAGAGAGAGAGAGAGAGAGAGAGAGAGAGAGAGAGAGAGAGAGACGGATCCTATTGGGAACATTTTCACTTGAATGGAGCTATGAGATCTCAAGTGTTTGTCTGCCAGGAGAAAACACTGAAAGAAATAGATTTCAAGACTACATTGGCTAACGCGCGGTTGAGCTTCCGACGGCAGAAATGAAAGTATGAACTTTCAAAGGAGAAAGGGTGAAGCTAAACGCGCGCGCGCACAAACGCACACACACACATACACATTCTCACACACACACACATATATATATGAGTAACCAAAAAGAACTCTAATTTTTGTTAGTCATGTTTCTTTTCCTCCATGACATCTCTGTAGATTTCGTAAGTTTCAGACCTGACTAAACACAAAAATTTAAAATACGACAAAATTAAGCAACACGTCATCATGGCATTTTGACCCTGGGGGAATAGATCAATATCTAATGAACAGAAAAATTCCATATCCAACCGAGTGACGGCAGGGGATGATTAACATCGATAATATACTTAAAAATATATTTCTTTATTTTTTTTAAAAGAACCAAGATTACTATATACTTAAAAAGACTTATTTTTTCAATGTGTATTTTTATTTTTTTATGAAAACCACAGGTTAAAATTCCTCCATTGCAATACTGTTCAGAAGTGACGGATTGCAAAGGTGACATTACAAGACTGTAGATCTGCAGGGATGCTCCCCCCAACTCCCCCCACTTCTCCGGAAAGAGCGCCGTGTGACTTTCATCTGTTTTCAGATCTGAAAGACCACTCTTCAGGGCGGGTCGCTTCATGTATGACAATGAGCTCAACACACCAACGGAGAAGGACGTTTGGGAAAAGGAAGATAAAATGCTTTTTCTTTTTTTTTTTATTTGAAGAGAATCTAAAAACTTCCTGGACGTTTTATGTATCAGCTGA
Organism: Macrobrachium rosenbergii; assembly: GCF_040412425.1. Lineage (NCBI taxonomy): Eukaryota > Metazoa > Arthropoda > Malacostraca > Decapoda > Palaemonidae > Macrobrachium > Macrobrachium rosenbergii. The sequence goes on along the minus strand of NC_089744.1, from coordinate 79,144,141 downwards.
CCGCTCATGATGATTAGTACCGATATGTTGTGAAATAAATTTATTTGTGATTTACAGCTGCTTTTTGTGCACACAAATATGCACACTGACGCACGCACACACACATACATAAATTATATATATGTATATGTGTATATAAATAAATAAATATATATATATATATATATATATATATATATATATATATATATATATATATATATATATATATATATATATCTCATATTCTTATATAGTATTACATACTTTACGACTTCCCGTGCATGACATTTTAAAAATTAAAAATATCTGTCACTGTCAAAACATACACGTTATGCATATGAACGCTTATTTCTTAAATCAAAGAAAAATATATAAGTTGTTAATGCTTGGGTCAAACAAAAAATAACTGACCTCATACATTTCCTAATTCACAATCGTGAATTTATATGCATTTACGTCGATGCATCACAAATTTATATTGTAAGGATTATTAAACTTTTAATGATACATCAAAAACATTTATGTTTTTAACGCAACATTAAAAACATGAATTATCCTCAACATAATTCCTGTGGAATATTTAGCCAAAGTCATGTTTCTACTAAAGGAATCCTCTCCATACAAAGAGAGAGAGAGAGAGAGAGAGAGAGAGAGAGAGAGAGAGAGAGAAATCTCAAGGTTTGAGAGCATTGCAAACTGGTTGCGTAGGAAAAAAAAAATAATAAATAAAAAAAAGAACTTCAAGATGAAAGACATTGTTTGCGACAGGCAGATCCGACCGAACTACTCTCGTCAGGAAATGTGTCGAACGGACGGACCCGCTCCGGAATGGCGAAAAAATCATTCAAAATCAATGGCAGAGGGGCAATAACGGGGAGAGGACGGAAGGAATGAATTGCTTTCAAGACAGAAATAATCCGGGGCAGAGATGCAGCGCGAAGGTTATCAAAGGGGGAAAAACAGATATGGCAGAAGACTTGAATAATTTAGACACTTGCTGGCGATGTTGACTCAGATGAGATGGGCTGCCTGAGGGAAGATGAATATCTGGGTTGATTGTGCATGTTGTCAGGGGAGGGAAGAGCAATCCACGCCAAATGGTGCATACGGCATATATGCACGCGTACACCAGACACACACACACACACAGAGAGAGAGAGAGAGAGAGAGAGAGAGAGAGAGAGAGAGAGAGAGCCATGCCAATCTCCTCACGTGTGCCCTGGGAACTGGGATGGTGAAAGGATCCTGTTTATTTACCAAAGGTGTCTCCTCCCTCTCTGATGCGTGCACAGCATCGCAAAGTCTTCAAAGCAGAATTCTGCATGTTCATGCAAGCAATTACAGGCATAAACAGACTCGCCCGGTCCACATGCCCATACCAAATGCTAGACAGACGACGCAATAGGAAGATTACACCAGGGCATCCTTTCAGGGCATCCTTCCCGCAAAAGCAACTTGCACCTGGTATACAGGAGAAACGGGTGATAAAAGGGGGAAGGCTGCGCTCGATGATAGAGATGAAACAAAAAGCGCTTGAGGGGGAAGAACAATGGGCAGACCCAACTGCTATTTGCAATGACTGCCGGCTCGACTCTAGAGAGAGAGAGAGAGAGAGAGAGAGAGAGAGAGCATCTCTCGCAGAGAGATGGCGTGCGTTTATTTTTGCATTTTTCATTTTTTCTTAATCTGAGACTACGAGAGAAAAAACCACCAAGAATCATGAATGTTAACATAAAAATGAATGTTTAACTTAACCTAATAGTTTATCAAATAATTTTGATTACGAAAAAAACAAAACGAAAAGAAAAAGAAAATTCTATCCAAGCTGCGGAACATTCAACCCTCATTCTGGAAATGAAATATGAAATTCGTGCAAGCTCGTACTTTTGCCCAAGGGGATATGCTCTCTCTCTCTCTCTCTCTCTCTCTCTCTCTCTCTCTCTCTCTCTCTCTCTCTCTAAAACGTGAACGACTCTAAAATATAAGAAAAAAAGTGTGTTTGTATCAATAAAACGCAATCTTATTGATTGAAAATAGATATTTGACATTATTAAATGTATTTGTTTTGTTTACATGTCTTTCAACATTCTAAAAAATCCATTGAATAAAATCCCATTCCATCATTACTCATTATACCTTTTTAGTTTTCTGTAAAAGAAAACTATTGTGCCGGCTTTATTCTGTCCGCACTTTATCCTGTCCACACTTTTTTCTGTCCGCCCTCAGATCTTAAAAACTACTGAGGAGGCTAGAGGGCTGCAAATTGGTATGTTGATCAACCACCCTCCAATCATCAAATATGCCATTGGAGCCCTCTAGCCTCAGTAGGTTTTATTCTATGTAAGGTTAAAAGTTACGCGTGCTTCTGGCAACGCTATATGATATGCCACCACCGGGCCGTGGTTAAAGTTTCATGGGTCGCGGCTCATAAAGCATTATATAGAGACCACCGAAAGATAGATCTATGTTCGGTGGCCTAGATTAAATGCTGTACGGAAAACTTGATTGCTCCGAATAAACTTCGGCGCAATTTTAACTTGCTATATATAAAAAAACAGAATTAGTCATATAACTACTACACCTCTCATAGCATTAAGATGGCATTATTCCCAAATAAGCTATTCGCATGCAAAGATCGCATTTCACCATGTCTTCACCACTATTAAATCATTTTTTTTATTATTACTTACTGATATTCATGCACCCTTCTCAAAAGAAAAAGATACTCGAGTCTGATCAGTCATAATCCTTTAGTGGTGGCTCACTAGCAACATTGTTAGGCCTATGTACAAATCAACGTCCTCGCAACAAAGTATCCAAGAGGAAAACGTTATTGCAAAACCAAAACCACCAAAGAAAGAGAATGTTTTTTTTTTCTAAGAATATGTATCACAGGTAACAAGTAAGAGGTCCCATGCTGTGCCAATATATTCTTTGTGACTAAGAGTTCGTTGAAAGCGTGGGAAGTAATATTAGTTTATTGCTATAATAAAGTGGATCAAAGCATGTGATCTCATATATTATAAAACCACAACAAAGCCATTTCAACTAATTCCCACTCACAGAAAACACATAGAAGAGAAATGGGCAAAAATAAAAAAAAAATAAAAAAATTTACTTTTCTTACAGAATTTGGCTGGAGATGGAAAAACAGTCATGGAAAGAGTTAACAAGGTCCCTGATTTCAGCAGTCTATATTTTATATCGTATCCTTGAGCGTGTTCCCAAGTAAACAAGTAAAACAAATGCTCAGAACTTTCTTCTTTTCTGTAAATAATTTGCCCATGAAACTTTCAGCCACGGCCCAGTGGTGACCTGCTCTACGTCGTTGCCAGACGCACGATCATGGCTAATTTTAACCTTAAATAAAATAAAAACTACTGAGGGCTGCAATTTGGTAAATTTGATGATTGGAGGGTGATTGATCAACACATCAATTTGCAGCCCTCTGGTCTCAGTACTTTTTAAAGACCCGTGGGCGGATAGAAAAAGTGCGGACGGACAGACAAAGCCAACTCAATTGTTTTCTTTCATAGAAAACTAAAATGACTTAACAGTCGTACTTTTCTTAAGACTTAATATTTCTTACTGCTTATAAAACTTCTCTCTACCTGCATACTGCCGTTTCTTTACGCAGTCACTTCCTACTTAAGTGTCTGGGTCAAAAACATTTTAAGTAAACATTCTGAGAGCTGGTTGTTCCACTGCTGTTTTAGTCTTTTGTTCCAAGTTCACTCTGAGTTATAAAAAAATGTTCGTTTCCCATACCATAAGCGAAAAAGGACCTGAAAAGCAACTCTTTTCATGTTCGTTTAATTTTTCTTAAAATTTCGTTCAGTACAAAGGTCTAATTCTATTACTCCGGCGAATCACACCACATAATCTAAACAAAGGTTCTCTACAAGAAGCGCTGTGGAGGCCTACCAAAAATCTTTCCTTTTCCCCAAACAGTGAGGCACGGCGTACTGTCAGCTGTGCTAAATGCTCTTTGCAACATCCCAGCTGCAGTGCCTTCCATCTTTCACTTTTATTCCGAAGCCCTTTGGCCAATCCCACCTGTCTGCTCGACTTCCTCAACTGTCCTTTGCTCCAGTTTCTACGTAGAGAGAGAGAGAGAGAGAGAGAGAGAGAGAGAGAGAGGTCCTTTACAAATTTATGCCATCGACAAATTTCGCCCAAACAACTCGCTACTGCCTGGCAATCTGAAGGCATTTGCCTTCATCTTTTAAGTGCATTTGCAAAGTCAATAAAGAACGCTGTTTATACAGAATCATAATGCCAGATTCAATTTCACCTCTTTCCCTCCTTTGTTCGAAATGAAAAGAAATACAATGGCACTTTAGTCTACAATAAACCTTAAACGCATACGTAAACGGGCTTGCCTCTCTCTCTCTCTCTCTCTCTCTCTCTCTCTCTCTCTCTCTCTCTCTCTCTCTCTCTCAACTGTGCGCCAACCAAAAAGTTTTTATTAAGAAAACTTTCCACCGTCTCTGTCTCTTGGCTAACATTAATTAAGTGCATAACGCTAACGAGGTCGAACTAAGCTTACGCCATAGCTTTTAGGCAAATGTATCAATTTCCAACAAAAACAGAAGGAAAAAAATGAGAGAAGCTTCTTACTAGTACTTGTTTTACAAAGTGGGTGGGCGTGAAAATGTTGTCGTCAGTCTAAACTTGTAGAGCAATGCTTTGCCCGGATTTCCAACCACCAAAGGTTGAGTTCAGTTTGAGATGAACACTCAGAGCTAGTTATTTTCACTATGGGAGTAAGACAGGGGCATGACTATGCGGCTTTCACCTTCACATTTTGTGGACGTGCCAACACGCAAACACACACACACACACACACACACACACATATATATATATATATATATATATATATATATATATATATATATATACACATATCCATACATGTTTTTATACACTGTGTATATATACAGGGTATATATATATATATATATATATATATATATATATATATATATATATATATATATGTGTGTGTGTGTGTGTGTGTGTGTGCACATATATATGTGTGTGTGCTTATATCCAGATAGAGCAACAACAATAGAGCACAAGATCGTTAGCCTTTACGCCAAGGCATTACTAAGACTGAGTGTTATTTATTTAAAATATTTTTTTTGAAATTAGGAGAGAGATAGAATCTCTGCGGAGAGCATCCTCAATATTTCACTAACTTTACCCTGAATGATTAATCCTAAACCCTTGAGAAGGTTAACGTAATGGATGTGAAAACGGAAGAGGAATAGAGGGTACAAGAAGGAAAAAATAATGCGCTCATTGAATCTCGCATATAAAAAAAATGTAAATATTACTATTTAACAGAAAAACCATTTGTATTGGTTATGTAACAATGAACGTGATTGTCAAGATTTTCTTCAATTAACAAAATTATCATAACAGGGATAAATGCACTAAACAAAATTATCGTAACAGGGATAAATGCACTATTTTATATTTCAAAATGCATTAAGAGCCATTTACATTAAAAGAATGGAGGCAGGCAAACCAAACCTTTTGACTTTATATAATAATTACAAAAACTAATAAAACCAAGATAATACATTTACTTTTCCATTCCTTTGTTTACAAAATCCAGAGACAAAAATTCCTAGAGAACGAACCTGAGGTTTCATGCTCTTTAGTTTGAGGTCAATAGAAAGAAAATAATCCATTAATTTCATCTTAATGTTATTTCAGCAATGAAAACAAAATCTTTACCTAATATTCGGATACCTTCCGCACTTCTGCAACAATATGAATGACAGAGAATAAGAGCAAGAAATTTATGACCCTGAAGTTAGAAAAAAAAAAACTGCAGCTTGATCCCGCGACACCCCGACAGACCATGAATGCTGGTGTTCTGCTGACGAATGTCCTGTTGGCTAGTTAGCGGTTGGTTTAAAAAAGCTGCCCATATGCCTAGAGGGACTCTTGACCAAAAATGGGGTATGGTGCGAAGCCTCATCAACCAACTGAGACCTCATGTTATACTGCCCAGGACCGTAAACTTTAGAATATTCTCTCTGGCTCTCTTACTGGTGTCGATGAGCTTCATTTTTATTGATGTATTTTCCTCTTTACCGTCTAACTCCCATTTCAAAGATTTCTTATCTTTATATGAAGGCAATTTTCAAGAAAAAATATTCGAGAAAATGAGACACGAACAGACAAAAATTAAGAAGTATGGTAGCGACTAACAGAAGCTAACCCATTTTTCATAACAAAATATGAGGTCGCATGACTCATTTTCTTAATTTTAATATTTGTGAATAACTCTAGCGCCGGAAAGACGGTAGAATACCACAATATCTGACTTACAAGTAAATTCATTTTCAAATTCAAGTTTTTAGTTTTCTGTAAAAGAAAACTATTGTGCCGGCTTTCTGTACGTCCGCACTTTTTTCTGTCCGCACTTTTTCTGTCTGCCCTCAGATCTTAAAAACTACTGACGCTAGAGGACAAATTGGTTTGTTGATCATCCACCCTCCAATCATCAAACATACCAAATTACAGCCCTCTAGCCTCAGGAGTTTTTTTTATTTCATTTAAGGTTAAAGTTGGCCATAATCGTGCTTCTGGCAACGATGTAGGATAGGCCACCACCGGGCCGTGGTTAAAGTTTCATGGGCCGTGGCTCATGCAGCATTACACCGAGACCACTGAAAGATAGATCTATTTTCGGTGGCCTTGATTTTACGCTGTACAGGAAACTCTTCGGCGCATTTTTTACTTGTTTTCAGTTACCGGTAGTTACGCAATGCCCCTCCCCAAACACTTCCTTCACTTCCACAGAGTCCCATAAACGAAGACCAATTCATCCTCCTCCTCCATTCCCAAATATCTCCTCCCCATAGACGCATTTCCCTTCCTCTCAAAACACATTGATCTCGTCTGCCTACTTCAAGAGCCATGTTCTGCCACTTGCTAATTTCGTGGGAGCTGCGAAAAAACCCGCTTAAAGGCGCCACTCAGCCGTTTTGATAAGGAAGGACCGCCTGAGAATCGCCTTCTGCGTCTCCGTCCGGAAATTACGCCAAAATACGCTTTTCTGTTCGAGTGCTTAAAGTTTACATTTCCATAAGTCGGACGACTATTCGACAAGATTTTGAGATATGCCACGCGAGAGAGAGAGAGAGAGAGAGAGAGAGACTCTTCAAGCCGCGTATTCGAAAGAGCTTAGTTCCAAATATTTTTTTTTTATTTTCTTCCTTGCATTCTTATCCACATTTAAAAAAAAATCAACCAAATATATTTAACGGAAATCTTACCAAGAATTTTTTCACGTCTTTTCCGTAACAAGGAAGTAGACTATCATTCCGCCGATCAAGAGTCGCGAAGCGTACGGGAGGAAAACTGTCTGCTTGCTTATACTGTAACATTTAAGAATGTGTTAATTAGACGTCATGATTTATGCAAAACTATTTACCGACGCCATGACGACCACAGTCTTACCGGAGAGAAATTTGAAAGTTTTAAAATACCCCGAAAAATGCTTTACGAGTTGTTGAATACGTAACCAAATATTGTTGGAGAGAGAGAGAGAGAGAGAGAGAGAGAGAGAGAGAGAGAGTGAGAGAGAGAGAGAGAGTTTAATTATTTATTTCTTAATCTTATCCTGCATGAAAGGGTAAAAAAATTCTCCGCTTGATATTCAGGAAAATTTTTTTCTTGACTAGCAGAAAGAACCTTATCATTTAATTGATCGAGGATGTTGAACTAATCACGAGAAAAGGTCTGCTTGCGCAGGTTTTCAATTTTTAAATGCGTTTCGAGGAAGCTGTGAGTATAACTGAAATATTGCTAACGACATGTTGGATTCTATTTCATTAGAGAAACAGGACTCGTAGAAATAAATTACAAGAGACTTATCACAATATCTGTGTTCACCCTTGGAGAGAGAGAGAGAGAGAGAGAGAGAGAGAGAGAGAGAGAGAGAGAGATTTTCCGAAATATCAGTGAAGAATTTTCAGACAGCTGGAAAGTCACAAGAGACAAATTAAGGAAAGCACTTCCATTCCAATTTCAAGGCCAAACCACCCTCCCCCCCCCCACCACAACCCCTACCCTAACCCCACCCACCCATTCCAGCCCCAAAAAAAAATTGAAAAAAAAAAACAGTTGCAAAAACCAAAAGGCCATTCAAATTAAAAATACCAACCTGGCAAAGAGATTCGTAATCCAGCTGAAAAGAGTAGATGAAGCACTCAGGAGGCAACACAAAAAGACACCTAGGAGGCCTGAGATATAATCTGTAACTAGACAAGCACAACCTCATGAAATGATTGACGTCACAGCCCCGAATGATGCGTCTCATGAGAGAAAAACGAAAAGGGATTGGAATGTCGTTTTAAGCTTTCGCATCAACGACCTTTTTACCTCGTTATCTCCAGAGTTCGGTATTATGGATGATGTACATCAATAACGACGTGGATAAGAAGTTATAAGAAAAGCAAAAAAGGACATGCACATGCGCAAAGTTGTATATTTACGAACATAAGGATGCATGACTGTTTGGCATTTATGCAAGTTTTAAGTTTAAACATACACAAACACAAACATATACATACATATATGTGTGTGTATGTGTGTATGATGTATGTATGTATATATATAATATATATATATTATATATATGTATATATATATACATCGCGTGTGCGTGCGTGGGTTATATATATATATAAAATATTTGTGAATAATCAGTCGTCCCATCCCCATCGAACCGGAATGTAGTGAGCCTCCCATTCAATAGACCTCTCACGACAAAAAAGTCAGTAATGATGCACTGAAAACGATTCTTCAGAATTGAGAATTTCATGGGGGTCATTCTGGATTTTATTCCCGTTCAACATTCTGTTTTTTTTATTATTTCTAAATCTAAATTCTATTTCAATTTTCAGAATTTGAAACGTTCCGCTATAAAGAAAAAAAATGAAAATTCCCTATGGAGGACACGTAAAACAATATACAGAATAGAGTGAAATTCCAATCACTGTCAATTATGACCAAACAACCTCAATGGGGTGATAAATATTTATCGTTTCTGGGGGAATTTAAATCTTTATTTTTTTAATGGCTAAATGAATTATTCGACATTTCCTGACACTGGAAAATTCAAGTCCAGTAGCACAGAATATCGCCAAATATGAATTCCGAACGATGTAATGATAAAATAAATTACAACCAGATTATAAAGAATTCAAGAAAATCACAATCTTATTCAAAAGAATTTAAGAAAATCACAACCTGATTAAAAAGAACTTTTGAAAAATTACAAAATAATTAAAAATAAGTTAAGATTATAACAACCGGATTAAAAAGAATATAAGAAAATTGCAACCTGATTAAAAAGAAATTAAGGAAATTACAACCTGATTAAAAATAATTTAAGAAAATTACAACCTAATCAAAAAGAATCCAAGGAAATTACAGCCGGATTAAAAGGAATTTAAGAAAATTACAACTTTATTATAAAGAATTTAAGAAAATTATAACCTCATTAAAAAGAATTTGAGAATATTAAAACCTGATTAAAAAGGATTTAGGACAATTACAAACTGATTGGAAAAAAATTAGTAAAATTACAGCCTGATAAAAAAAGAATTTAAGAAATCTACCACCTGATTAAAAAGAATATAAGAAAATTACAACCTGATTAGAAAGAATATAAGAAAATTACAACCTGATTAAAAAGAATTTGAGAAAATTACAATCTGATTTAAAAATATATACAGTATTATAAGAAAATTGCAAACTGATAAAAAATAATTTAAGGAAATTACAATCTATTATAAAGAATGTAAGAAAATTTCAACCTGATTAAAAAGAATATGAGAAAATTACAACCTGATTTAAATATATATATATATATAAAACTACAAACTGATTAAGAATAATTTAAGGAAATTGCAATCTGATTAAAAAGAATGTAAGAAAATTACAGCCTGATTAAAAAGAATATAAGAAAATTACAACCTGATTAGAAAGAATTCAGGAGGAAAAGCATCAGTAAAAGTGATTTATATTACCGCTCTGTATGGCCAGATTTTATTGTGGCAGAGTGAATGAGTAAACAGCGTAACTCAATCATGTTAACTATAAAACAATGTTAAAAGTTTGATAAAATTTATAGCAGGGCAAATAGAGTATACTACAAGCACATGTTTCATAAAGTAATTTGTTACAGTGTTTACAAGTATTTATGATAAAAGCAAAGCGTGTTTTTTAACAAGTATGCTGAGGAGCGACTAGTTTTGCGCAAAAACGTACACATTCAAAACGAAACAAAAATACAGTTAGATCTAGTAACATGAGATCCCTCTGGGTAGGTACGGTACCTAAGAAAGTATGAATATTCGTTTTAAGGATGAAAATGTGTAAATGTTGCAGCCAAATCGGCCTTTACAATCAGAACGTTCAATTTGTACGTTCCTCTGACAGCAAAATACCTCCAACGACACTAAACCAATTTTGGACTTGTCCCTAAAAGGAAAATGCATTATATACTACTCACGGAAAAGGATAAAGTTGTTTGGCTGCCAGAGCAGACTGAGAAATTGAACCAACAACAGCAACAACAACTAAAACAGCAAGAGGAGGAGGAGGAGGAGGATCATCAACATGGAATACCCTGAAGCAATCCCTAACAACCGTAATGGTCCGGCCCCTTTATGTATATTGTCTTCAAGAGCTCCACCGGAGACTCTTCAGTCTGACATCGACTCGGTTATATACTGTACGCTTTTTTTTCTTTCTTTCTTTTTAACCACAATTTTACCTTTCCACCATCTCCTGCTTTTCCGCTTTTCCACTCCTTCCGCTCTTTAACAAATGGACGTCTGGTTTTTAATCCTGTGCGCGCATACACACAAACAGAGAGAGAGAGAGAGAGAGAGAGAGAGAGAGAGAGAGAGAGAGAGAGAGAGAGAGAGAGAGAGAGAGATTTTACTTTAAAAATATATCTTTGAAATTTTATGAAAATGAAATATATCATTGTTGGACATTAAATAAAATCTGAAGCCTAATTTTTGTGTGTGTGTGTGAGTGTATTTATATATATATATATATATATATATATATATATATATATATATATATATATATATATATATATATATATATATATATATATATATACATCATATATATATATATATATATATATATATATATATATATATATATATATATATATATATATATATACATCATATACATATACATATATATACATATATAATGCATACAAAGGTAATTACTAGGAAATATCCCATCTGGAATCAACACGAAAGTGACGGGACTTTTTTCGAAACAAGAGTTTAAGCTGACGAAACTTATCTCGCCCTTAGAAAACTTCTGGTAATTTTAAAATGAAATGAAATAATAAGGCATCACTTTCAAATCTGAATGGCGGCCGAATACCTTCAGCCTGAACACAAAGGCTTACAGAAAGGAAAAGAAAATTTAAATTTCGCAATAAAGGCTGCACCTGGGCGGGGGGCTGGGGTCATTTCCAGGCTGTCATGTTGAACTGCGAGAGAAATATTACCACCGGAACATTTTCCTTCGGCTCAATTTTGTCCGGAAAGGACCAAAACTTCAGTAATATATTGCGTAGCTTTGGGAATGGTGCCGCCTAATGACACCTATAATAGAGTTAGTAGGTTTTGTTACGGCAAAGTTGGGAGGAGTGTCGTTTGCTGAAGAAACGGCTCGGGCGGATCCTCGTCCGTCCTTGGGATCGTAACTTATAGCTCCAGAGGAATTCTAGATTCACCATCCTTTCGGTTTCCTCAACTTTTTTATTTCTTACATACATGCTACACTGAGCATGTAACTATTTGTATTTGTATATACATACATACATACATACATACATACATACATATATATATATATGTGTCTGTGTGTGTGTAGTTGCATGCGCAGTGCAGTATGTATTTTACAAAAATGCGAAAGAAAGAAATAGTAGACGCCACATTGTTTACTGACAATAAAAATTCCTCAGGAAAAAGTTTGTGCTCAAAAAACTATGCAGTGGTGTGTGTATGTATGTACAGTATGTATGTATATATATATGTGTGTGTATATATATACATACATACATATACACACATATATATACTGCATAGTTTTTTGGCGCTCAGTCTTTCTCCTGAGTAATTTTTATTGTCAATAAACACGTGGCGTCTACTATTTCAAGACAACAGTTCTCCAATTTCCTATTATCTTTTCTTGTCTTCAGGACTAAAACTTTGAAGGAGAAGATGGAAAGTATTATTCAGTGTCGATAGGTTTTTCAGGCATAACTCATAGCCATCATCAGTGTGTGTAGAGCGTTATCTTAAAATACAGCATACCACATGTGCATTGGCATATATATATATATATATATATATATATATATATATATATATATATATATATATATATATATACACATATACATATTTACATATATACACATATATACATCTTAAAATACAGCACACTAAATTTGCATTGACACATATAAACATACATATATATACAGTATATATATGTATGTATGTATGTATGTATGTATATATATATATATATATATATATATATATACACGTGTGTGTGTAATATCATATAACAACCGAGTCTATTAACACTGAAAGTGGATATTTCTTAAAAGCAAATGAAACTGATTTTATAGTAACAAATTTGCTTTCTGCTGATAATGCTGCAATTACTATATGCACATAATGCCATATCCTTATAAAGGTTGCTTATTATATTTTTGTTAGTTTTAGAAAAATCTCGTAGTAAATTTATCGTTTACAACGTTCACTCTGCATTTCTTCCAAATAAATCTAACTGTTTCTCCCGGATGCCTTCATCTTAATTATGCTGATCTTTTTCGTGTGCAGGAAGGTACAGCTTTCCTTCTCTAAGATGACAGGTACAGCTTTCCTTCTCTAAGATGACAATTGTTCAAACTTTCAAGGTCCTTCAAAAATGTTCACTACTGACTTTCGATAGGACGATTTTAGAAGATAATTCCAGTGATCAGAAACATGACCCAATTTCCTCTATACTGGTCTGGGGTTCAAAGCCCCTTTTAAACTATGCTTTTCCACCCTTTCCTCTTCCTTCCATATTACTCTGAATTGAATTGAATATATAGAATTTAAGCCAAAGGGCGAGCACTGAGACCAATGAGGTCAGTCAGCGCTGAATTGGAAATTGACAGTAAAAAGGTCTGAAAGGTGTAACAGGAGGGAAATCTCGAACTTGCACTATGAATCAATTGTTAGGAGAGGGAGGAAAGTAAGATGGAAGAAAGAGAATATGAAATGAGGCACAGTAAAAGGAACGAAAGGGGTTGCAGCTAGTGGCTGAAGGCACGCTGCAATGAACCTTAGGTAATGCCTACAATGCACCGCATGAGGTGCACTGACGGCACTACCCGACCTACAGGGCCTAATACTTTGGCATTTCTTTTATGCAGTTTCAGTTCATTATCCATCCAAGTTTCTCCCAGCTTCTCATTGCAAACTAACTCAGATTCTTCATGAAGTATGAAACGCAATACTCTCGTTCTGAGAGTGAAGTTTCTTATTCCATCAATTTATTGTTGTCAGTTGATTGTTGAACAGTTTTCCTTTAAACTATTGCTCAGCACTGCAAACAGATTCCCCTTGAGAGAGGAAAGAATGCTCTCTCGCTTTAGCCCTGAATTTGATGCAATGTTGCTCTCCTCTTTCAGCTTCTTGATTTCTTCCCCTGGATCTAATACCACTAGGGATTTCCTTCAAATTTCCAACTCTTCCTTGTTTTCTGTCTTCTCTTCGGCAAAGTTCTTCAACGTGAAGAGTTACGTTCTTCCATCTGACGGATCACTATTTTAAATATATCTTTCTTAAGTGACTCCTTTACAGATTCATTGTTTTTTTCTTGTCTATACTAGTCACTCATGATCTTTATGATTCAAATTCAAAATTCTTCTTCGGATCTTTCCATACTATAATGAGCAAGTACATGAATGTGTATGTATATATATAATATATATATATATATATATATATATATATATATATATATATATATATATATATACACACATATATATATATATATATATATATATATATATATATATATATATACACATATATATATATATATATATATATATATATATATATATATATATATATATATATATATATATATATATATACAGTACCTAGAAACAAATTATGGAGATGTTTGGGAGAGGTGTATGGACTGGATGGTAGGTTGGGGCTGTAATAAAAGAGCACATACGAACCATGCGTAAATAATGTAAGGACCGGATACGAAAATGATAAATGGTTTAGTGTAACAACGGGTGTCAAACAAGGAAGTGTACTTTCTCCTCTTGTTCATCGCCTACATTGAAAAAAGTTGTAAAGGACTTTAAAGAGGAATTAGAGGGGGCACTGTTATGCTTAAATGATTGTTTAACAGAAGCGGGACTAAGAATGAATATAGGAAAAACAGAAATATTAAGTCAGCAAACAACCTCAAGCACCAATAAACATCACGATAAGGAACACAGTGATAAAGGACACCGACTCATTCAAATATCTAGGCTGTGTGTTTACAGAGTAGGGCGATAAGAACAGAGAGGAAATCTCTGAAAGAATAGAGAAATATAACAGATGCTCTGGAGCTCTTTATCCAATGATGAGAGATGCCTATGTACCGAGAGAAGTAAAGAAAGCTATATTCGAGGGATTGTTAACACCAACAATGACATACGGTTCGGAGAGCTGGACAATGACAAGTAAAGGCAGAAGTAGGGTCCAAGCCACAGAGATGAAAAGCCTGAGAACATTAATAAACAAAACAAGGAGAGATAGAATTAGACCTGAGAATGTTAGGAGATTAGTAGGAGTGGCACCTGTGATGAACAAGATTGAGAAGGGACAATTAAGATGGCTGGGTCATCTAATGAGAATGGATGAAAATAGAATTGCAAAGAGAAGATGGAACTGGACACCTGAAGGAAGGAGATAGAGAGGTAGACCTCGTAAGCACTGGAAGGTTGGAGTGGAAGAGGAGATCCTGACAAAGCACAACATGCTAACAATCGAAGAGCTTAGAAGAGATGGAATATTTGAGGACAGAAGAGATTGGAGAAGACGACTGACCCCACTGACAGGCTGAAAGCCTACCTGGGAGTGGAAGTAAAGTGAAGTTATACACACACACACACACACACACACACACACATATATATATATATATATATATATATATATATATATATATATATATATATTATATATATATATATATATATATATATATATATATATATATATATATATATATATATATATATGATTATAATCACTTTAGCATATATATATATATATATATATATATTCATATATATATATATATATGATTCATTTATCACACATTACCATAGGTGAAAAATAAGAGACAGGGTGTAGGTCCTGACCGTTTCGACGACTTTATATTTACATATATATATATATATATATATATATATATATATATATATATATATATATATATATATATATATACATGTACATATATATATATACATATATATATACATACATACATACATACATACATATATATATATATATATATATATATATATATATATATATATATACTATACTCATAAGACAATCAATACCTCCTACAGTACCCCTGATTACACGTTTTGTTTTGTAAACGTGTAACCACAGGTTACCCACAACAAAAGCAGTCATCCCTGAGGAGGTTAACTGCCAGTAGGAAGAATAAGCTGTACTGAAAGGAAGAAATACTGAATAAATGCGTCTTCTAGTCAAGATGCTAAAGAAAAGATGCTTCCTGAGGAGAATACATCCTGGTTCTGATGGAATGACTCTTTTGAAGATTTTGAATGTCCCCGACCCGAGAGAATCAGATCTCATTTACGTAAGTGTGATAGCGGTCATATAATTTCGAGAATCACTGTGGAATGAATGCTAGTTACGTAAGGTGGGTAATGAAAAAGTTCCAGATTATATATAAAAAAAACGCCGGCTGATTGGATCACAAGAGGAATACTGACGAATGTTGGAGACATTGTAATGAAAAGCCTCATTTGGGTGTAGAAATAAAGTTTGTGTTAAATTATATCGATGGGAGGGGGACTGACTTGGTATAAAAACGGTTTCCTAACATTGTTGCTTAATATATTTACGGACTGAGAGATGAAAGATGAGGAAAGGACACAAAATATAGGTTACAGTTTGTGAGAAAAGAATGTTGCGAAAGTTATTTAGTGACTGATACGATAATCTGCAGAGGTTGGTAGGTTTGATGAAAGAGCTTGTAAGAGAAAACTGAAAGTGAATGTCTACGCCAGAGTATGTAAGGCAGGAAATAAATTACCGGATATGTATGTGTTGAATATGTGAGTGTGTGCGCGCGTGCGCATGTGTGTGTGAATGTGCTTCCGAGGATGTCTGTACGACAGAAAGAGAAACAGCTAGAATATATATATATATATATATATATATATATATATATATATATATATATATATATATATATATATATATATCGGAGTCGACATTAACTTTCATTTTTCTAGATAGCTGAATGAATAAGTCACTGTTATCTCTAAAACGAACCCAAAAGGCATATACATACAGAAATATATATATATATATATATATGTGTGTGTGTGTTCGTCTGATTGTAAGTAGGAGCATATGCGTGCGAGCGAAACCCGCTAGCACACACTGTTTTCTAAGACCTTAAAGACAGAATATATTATTCAAGCACAAAAGCAGGAGCGATCTCACGAGAGTAAATGTCAGTGAGTTTCTGGCGCAACGCATTCTTCAGTGCCTTGATAATGCCACGCCATTTATCAGCTTACCGCGTCAGTATTCTAAAATTTTCACTCGTAGGGACTGAAGTCAGTCGAACATCTTTGCCAGAAATGAAATATGGAGATAGTGACAACAATGTTTTTAAACTGTGACAACACTGTTTTTAAATTGGGACGCAGCTGTTAACTGTGACAACACTGTTTTTAAACTGTGACGAAACTTTTTTAACCAGGGCAAAAAAAAATTTAACTCTGACAATACTGTTTTTAAACCGTGACACCAGTCTTTAAACTGACAAAACTATTTTTAAACTTTGACAACATGATTTTAAAACTGTGAAAAACATATTTTAGACTTTGACAATACTGTTTTTCAAACTGACAAAAACTTTTTTTAAACTGACAAAACTGATTTTAAACTGTGAAAACACTGTTTTTAAACTGTGGCAAAACAGTCCTTAACCTGTGACTAAACTATTTTTTAACTATGTGAGGACTACAGAGCATTTAACCGTCAAGCTCCTTGGCATAAATATTTTGACGTCTCCCCACTAGAACTGGTTCCGACTACGAAAAATTCCAAAATAATAGTGGATTTCTCTGCTTTGTAAAGAAAGGTCAAGGGGATTTCAGGGAAATCAGACAATTCGCAAAGCGTTCACTTGTTGAACTGAAAATGCAGAGAGAGAGAGAGAGAGAGAGAGAGAGAGAGAGAGAGAGAGAGAGAGAGAGAGAAGAATTTAACGATGCCATTTATGATGACAATAAATCCAAGTAAAAATATTATTACGTTTTCTTTTTATGGTAATAAATACTGACCTACAAATACGACAGTTTGTCTAACTCCTTTCCCTTCATCATTATCATCATCATCATCACCAACATTATTATTATTATTATTATTATTATTATTATTATTATTATTATTATTATTACGCTGACCATTACTAGCAGCTTGTCTTCAGGAATGGTTACATATAGAATTCATATTACATGGATAAAATACCACTATGCAAAAGAACTTTAGTGAATCCTTACTAGTACTCTAGAAACTGGAAAAAAAGAAAGATTCAAAGGCGTGCGAATGATAATGACATAAACACATTAATTCCCAAACAAAATTTATATATTCACTTACATGGAAAACATTCATATCCCTACGACTGAAAGCGACATGAATATATATATATATATATATATATATATATATATATATATATATATATATATATATATATATATATATATATATATATATATATATATGTGTGTGTGTGTGTGTGTGTGTATAATAAAAATAACCCACACTGCAAGAGCGTAAAGAATTTTGTTACCTCAGTATGGAAACTAAACCACAGGGCCATGAAATATAAATATCCAAATACCCATAAATGAGAAGATCAATACTTCAGTGAACGGAAATTAATTCATCACTGTCCAAACAGGGACATTTTAATGTAAAAGTATACATTTCAGCCCACGAAAATACCAGCATCTCCACGAACAAGAACCGGACCCGTCACTTAAACGTTAAGAATTGTAAGGGATCAACGTTTCATGTTCGAAAATTATATTAATACTTCCCCGCAGGAGAAAGAGAGAGATCCCGGCCTGTTCTTCTTCTTCTTCTTCTTCTCCTTCCTACTGCCGGAATTCCTGAGTGAGATTTTTCTGCACAGAATGAAATGGACCCAACTTAGAGCGCGTATTCTCCCGAGATTCTTCCCGGCATTAGCTTTGTTCCACTTGCTTTTTACCCTTCAGACATTTCTTGGCAGACTTTTCGATGCCGCAGAATTTAACAGTCGTATATATTATATATATATATATATATATATATATATATATATATATATATATATATATATATATATATATATATATATATATATATATATATATATATATATATATATATACACATAACATAAATATGACTTTCATGGCGACTTAAAAATCTAAATAGGCGCACAATGTCCCTGAATATTTTGTGGGGTTTGGGCATTACAGGGTGGATAATTCCATTTCTGAATCTTCACATGTCTAAAATCTACTTCTCTAGCAAGGGACAGCAAATTATATTCCTGGACGAAGATAATGACCATGTAGATACAGATATGATGACGTTAAGGATTATTTTCCTAAAAAGTTAGTAATGAGACCATATTCAGAATCAACATGATGCAACGAAACCTTGCAA
Organism: Macrobrachium rosenbergii; assembly: GCF_040412425.1. Lineage (NCBI taxonomy): Eukaryota > Metazoa > Arthropoda > Malacostraca > Decapoda > Palaemonidae > Macrobrachium > Macrobrachium rosenbergii. The sequence continues at coordinate 79,125,068 of NC_089744.1, read as the reverse complement.
ATATGCAGACTTTTATATGGCTGAACGCTCTTGATCAAATTTCTGTATTAGTACCTCTAAGAAAACACGGAACTGCTGTTATTATGACTATGAATTGTCTCGATCGGGGAGCAATTTTGCAAACATAAAACAAGTGACATTTTCTACATTTCAAACACCAGACCAGACAAAATTTTCTTCCCCGGAAGCCTATTACTACTTTTGAGAGAGAGAGAGAGAGAGAGAGAGAGAGAGAGAGAGAGAGAGAGAGAGAGAGAGAGAGAGAGAATTTCGCGGCGGACAGTGTGTTACCTTCACTAGAAAAAGTATATGCAATTTGCTTCATATTTTCTATTTTCATGCCATATTTACTACCAATCTATTTTTTTTTATTCTTCGAAAGTAATATCAACCCACGAGGTAAAAATATTTCATTTTTGTCCTTTCTGACGGCGACGTCAATTTTATATCATCTAAATAAAGAAAGTAATTATCTGATAAACGGAGTCATGCAGCAATAACTGGAAAAAAACTTCCCGTTTAAACATTCAATTATAAAAAAAAAAGAAATAAAAAACCTAGAAGCGGAGAATGCCAAACGTGGAGGCAAGAAATATGCTGTTACATTTTAAAGTAATTCTCATTTTTGTTCGTATCTATTCAACTTATCTTTTAACATTGTTTCAGACTTTTTTTCTGTTATTATTATTATTATTATTATTATTATTATTATTATTATTATTATTATTATTATTATTATTATTATTGGTGTAATAAAAATCGACAATTATATAGTAAAAATATATTACTATGTAATTTTACATAGTAATATATTTAATAAATAATTGTGGATTTTTATTACACAGATTGTGAATTTCTTATTTCTTATTATTATTATTATTATTATTATTATTATTATTATTATTATTATTATTATTATCATTATTATTATTATTATTATTATTATTATCATTATTATTATTATTATTATTATTATTATTATTATTATTATTATTATTATTCAAAAGATGAACCCTATTCATATGGAACAAGCCCACAGGGGTCATTGACTTTAAATTCAAGCTTCCAAAGAATATGGTGTTCACTTGAAAGGAGTAACAGAAGGTAATGGGAAATACGGAAAGAAGAGATCAGTTATATATTATCCAAGAAAAGATAATTTAATAAATAAATAAATCGACTCTATTTTTCGTTTTCCCTGCTGATTTTTATGTACTTTTGTCATTCATTTCATTTTTATTCGTACTTCTTCCTCGTCTTCAAAATTATATCATGTCAGGAATCATCTCTATACTGCACTCAATCATTTAGGTAAATTGAATTGAACTGGATATAGAATTTGGGCCAAAGGCCAAGCACTGGGACCTATGAGGTCATTCAGCGCTGAAACGGAAATTGACAGTAAAAGGTCTGAAAGGTGTAACATGAGGAAACCCTCGCAGTTGCACTATGAATCAATTGTTAGGAGAGGGTGGAAAGTAAGGGGAAGAAAGAGAATATGAAATGAGGTACAGTAAAAGGAATGAAAGGGGTTGCAGCTAGGGGCCGAAGGCACGCTGCAAAGAACCTTGAGTAATGCCTACAGTGCACCGCATGAGGTGCACTGACGGTAGTAACCCCGTACGGCGGTTCACTAAGGTGAAAATTAATCCATAAATAATGAGTAACTTCATATACATACCCAGGTGAACACAAACATTGCAGGTAAGACGGTGCAGCTGATCACAGATGCATAATTCCACGATAATCTTTAAGGTGTTTGCCAGGGGCAAACCTTTTGGAATATTTTAATAATTAAGAGAGGAGAGGAACCTGTCTGAGGCATTGAACTGCGCGTAAATCATTTTCAAGTATCTGTGGTGCCTTCATTTATTTATTTATTTTTTAGTTTTTGGAAATTACTTAAAAAAATAGTTGTCTTGAAGCATCTATTTTTTTTATTACTAAAAAACAGTTGTCTTGAAGCAAAACACATTTTTTTATTACTAAAAAACAGTTGTTTTGAAGCATTGATTTGGTTTCTTATTACTAAAAACCAGTTGTCTAGAAGTAGTTTTTTTTTTGCGCTAGTAACGAAAATTATTCTAAGGATTCGGTATAAAGTTTAATAGAAAAAATCTAAATACAAATGCAAACAAATAAACAGTTCCGGCCAGATATGGTCGTCTTCTCCTCAGATTAACCAAGCCGGACAAAAAAGATCATTTGAAACTAACCCCAAACAAGGGCCATCCAGCACAACTAATGCGTCGTTAAGGTTTGCTGCGGCCTTCCCTCGGGGAGTTGAAAGTTCTCTCTCCATTTTCCCATGGAAATAATTACAGCTGGTACTTTTTCCGTGTTTAATTGCCTCTTCCAGCAATTAGAACTCCAAAGTGAATGCTAATAAAATCTCAGAAGTTACGGCTACAAAAACGGCCACGCACCCAAGTTCCTAAAAAAAATGGGACCTCTATTAACTCAATTACAAGGAAGTGTGCCCTTCCATAGACAGTTTAACTCTAAACCTTATGCGTGAGGACGTATGACGGTTTAGCGTGCAAATATAATGTACGTGAAAGGTAGTTACACATGCAGGCGGCTGGCGTGATGATTATCGCCTGAGAACTAGCATTAGAATTCATAATGGCTGACAGTGGGAAATATGCGCGTTGTCTCGTTAGAATTCTTTAGGAAACATACTTCCTAAAGAAATTAGCAAAATAACTTTTAATTTGCCAGAAGTAAATAAAAATAAACATAGCTTGAAATGAATTCAGTTCCACACACTCATGAAAAAAAAACACTGTCTTCTTTATTTGTGTACGTTCTAACTATATAAGAAGAAAAGTATGCTTGACAACAAGGACGTAAACGCATTTGATTGTGAAGAGGCTTTGAACACAAGTTAAGGTATCCGTGTGCATATTTTGATTATATTGAAAGTGTACTGTGGCAAGACAGAATTGCATTATATATATATATATATATATATATATATATATATATATATATATATATATATATATATATATACATATATGTATATGTATATACATATATATACATAAGTATATAAACATCCATTACTACCTCACCCGTGCATCAATGACAAAAATTCATATATATATACACATGTGCGTAAATTTTCCTGGTACAGCCTTTCTTCCGTCTTAAAATGCTGATACAAATATAATATATATATATATATATATATATATATATATATATATATATATATATATATATATATATATATATATATAAACATTAAACTACAAACGTCCTTTAATATCTTCGCTCTACCTCTAATATATTTTCATATATGTTACAAATTTTTAGTTGATAATAAGTTCGCCGTCCGTGGGCAATAAAAAATTCCCTTCGGTAACATATAAAAATATATTATAATTGGATATTAGAGATATTTGTAACAATAATAATATATGAATCATGATGTGATAAAAATTCATTCATATATATATATATATATATATATATATATATATATATATATATATATATATATATATATATATATATATATATAAATGCACATATTGTGTGTTTGTGCAAAAAACACCACTCTGTAGATCTGTTTCATAATCATAACAAGTAAATATCAAGCTGATATTTTATATACAAGCACATTTCTAATTATAACAAGCACAAGCATAATAATATGCTCTCTGTGATGCTTCTCAACTACGGCAGCGTCTACACGCAGACGGCTGGCAACAGTGATGCTGATATTCTCCTGGTCTAGCTCGGAATTACCACCAGCGTCATTGCATGAGGCGCAGTCGTTCCACCTGAAGATTGGACTCATGGGTCCTACAGAGAGAGAGAGAGAGAGAGAGAGAGAGAGAGAGAGAGAGAGAGAGAGAGAGAGAGAGAGAAGCAATTGCAGTTAGGTGGAAAAACACGACATCGTACGAGCGGAAAGTATGCAAGTGCTGTACCATACCAATCGCACACATAGACACCAAAATACTTGAGTCAAAATTAATAACTGAATTCAAATACAATGCTGTATACTTCTATGTCGCCGTATGGTTTTTGAAGCAGGATCATTTCCGACAGAAAAACAGTTCAGGTATTATCTTGGCGTATTCAAATCATACGCTCCTTCCGCGCTAGGTGGATCACGCGCTTTTTTAAAACTTTAGTGATGCATATACATATACACGCATTTTTTCAACATTAAACTGTTTCCACAGGAAAGTTAAGACAACGATAACTACCACATTCACAACTGATGCACACAGAGGGTTCATCGGAGGAGCCTCGAGCCCTTGTGCAACCCTTAATAATAATAATAATAATAATAATAATAATAATAATAATAATAATAATAATAATAATAATAATAATAATAATAATGGGAGTAGAAGTAACAGCAATTGCCGAAATTGTAATATCTCCTTTTTTAGATTTATTTTTACGCCATTTCTAACAGTTCCCCCCATTCTTATCCGATAATGTTCCGTTTCTTCCTAATCAGTAATCTAATTCCTCGTACCAAGATCGTTTGCTCTACTTACAGTCTAGGATCTTGAATACCTGTTGGAAGGTCGAGAGTAATTTCCTGCAGAAATTTGCATTCTATACCAAATTAAAGGAATTTTAGGAATTTTTAAACATCAGCATAATTATGAATGCAGATTGGGAGAACACTGCTTTTACCGAAGAGATTAATCCAGGTAAAAAAGTCACAGGAAAAAAGTCATGGAAAAAAAAGTCACAGGAAAAAAAAGTCACATTAATCTTTCCTAGACGGCGACCCCTAAGGGATTTAACCCGGTGTTTAGTACAAGCCCGTTGGGGATTACTGTAAAAACATAAACAAAAGACTGTAAATATCAAAAAGACAATGACCCCCAAGAAATATTGTGAATTCTTCCATGTGACTTTATTGCCGAATACCATAAATTAATGTGACTTTTTCCCTGACTTTTTTTTTTTTTTTTTAGCCAAAATTGTGACCTTTTTTCCTGCGACTTTAATTCCGGCCACCGAAGAGATAAGTCTTGTAACTGAATTGAATTGAACTGAATATAGAATTTAAGCCAAAGGCCAAGCACTGGGACATATGAGGTCATTCAGCGCTGAAACGGAAACTGACAGTAAAAGGTCTGAAAGGTGTAACAGGAGGAAAACCTCGCAGTTGCACCATGAATCAATTGTTAGAAGGTGGAAAGTAAGATGGAAGAAAGAGAATATGAAGGGAGGTACACTAAAAGGAACGAAAGGGGTTGCAGTTAGGGGCCGAAGGCACGCTGCAAAAAACCCTAAGTAATGCCTACAGTGCACCGCATGAGGTGCACTGACGGCACTACCCCCTACGGGGAGATAAGTCTTGTACGGCTGAAGTTCGATAACAAGTAACTCTTGAGGAACCTAAGAGAGTTCTTGACGTAATTGTCTGCGTTCCTTCGTCAAGGTACGGCTGCATTACCTGGATAGCAAGGATTTAAGACTATGGACAATGTACTATAATACAGTCTGCACTCATAATTATGCTGATGTTTAAAAATTCCTAAAATTCTTTTAATCTGTTATAGGATGCAAATTTCTGACACAGTTGACCACAACCTACTGCTTGAAGACCTGAGAGCCGGAGGCACCGAAGATGACGTACACAAATGTACAAAAGCTACTTAGAAATTAAGAAGGTTACAGTGGTTGTATCAATTGTGAAATCAGAAAAGAAAAGCCTAACAAAAGGAGTCCCCAAGGAATATCAGTGTATTTAAAGCAAGTAGAGAAATTAATAATATATGTGACCGTGAACCAAAAATTCGTCCACAGGATGATGGGACCTCATTAGTTGAAGTCTCCTCACCTGAACAAAGTGAAATACTGCTTAAGATGAATACTTTAGTAGAGTGAAAAGTTACGTTTCCTTCATTCTTTTCATAACCAAAGTCGAGGAGTAAATATATGCTCCTGAACTGCTGTTATTGGACACAGAAGAAATTCAGCAGGAATTAGAGGAACAGAATGTGGCGAAGGTAGTCAGAATGAGAAAAATGGTTGGGGATCAGATTGTTCCCCTGGCAACGCTGATTCTCAAATTTAAAACCCATAAATTGCCTAATGCTATCAAGGCAGGATGGCTGAACTTCAAAGTAAAACCATACATACCATCACCTTTGAGATGCTACCACTGCCAGATGTTTGGTCATTTGATCCAGAAATGCAGAAAGAAAATAAATGAAGAACCTGCTTTATGTTGTAATTGTGGCAAAGAAGCACATGGACCATGCAGTGAGCCACCATCTTGTATCAGTTGTGGAGAAAATCATCCTACATCCTCAAAAAGTTGTGTGAAATTTATTCTGGAGAAGGAAATGCAAACAATTAAAGTCATGGAAAAGATTTCTTTTCAAGAAGCCAGAAAGAAAGTATTCGAACTCCAAATAAGACCGGGAGTTACATTTTCCTCAGTAGTAAAGAAGCCACAGCCCCGCATACAAGTACCAGCTACTAATGCAGTGCAACAGCAGCCATCCGCTGCAGTTACAAAGTCAAACCAGATTGAGACAACACCACGTGGAGAAAAACATAGAGATGATAAACCTAAAGAATTGGATCTTAAAGAGGGATATTCTTTTAATAATCAAAATAGTACCTCACTCCAGCAACCAAAAATAATGGTTCCTAAATCATGTACACTCGGCAAGGAAAGTTAGGATACAGTTTTTTTCAATCTTCGGACATATATTGCTCAATAATGCGACATCTGGCAACTTTAAATCTTCGGACTTATATTGCTCAATAATGCGACATCTGGCAACTTTAGAAAGGGGAGGAGCTTCAGTCTTAATGTGTTTGTTTTTTGCTTGACCTCCTATAACTTTCAATCATATTCTACGATTCTGAAATCATTGATACTTAAATGCAGTAGTAAACTTTACAGTATTCGTTCAAGTTGTAATTTGCAGCGACAGTCTGAGCAAAATAAACATTTTTGACATAACCGACCAAGTAACCTACACAAAATGAATTTATGACACCACAATGAACGGAAGGCTTGCATAATCGGAAATGCAATCTTCCATAATGAAATCAAAAGTTAAATTTGAGCAATGTCAACGAAAACCTGGGGAACAATAAAGGAACGAATGCAATGTTATGATGAGAGAGAGAGAGAGAGAGAGAGAGAGAGAGAGAGAGAGAGAGAGAGAGCTGCTACTGTGTAAGCCTAAGCCTATATGTAGAGCTACCCATTTCATTATTTCTTTTTCTTTTAGAGACTGAGCGATACTATATTTGTATAGTTTGTTTAAGCAATGGAGAGAGAGAGAGAGAGAGAGAGAGAGAGAGAGAGAGAGAGAGAGAGGCAATGGCAACGTCGAGAAACATCCAGTTACTTGTGTTTTCCGCCGAAGTTCTCGCGCTGCTCCTCACATCATAGAGAACGCTCTTGCGGATTTAAATAGCTTTGGTCAACCTACCCTAGCTGTCATAACATTTACTGCCATTAATTCCAGCTGACTTTTAACACAGTGAAATACAAATATGAATGTGTAAAAATTAAAGAAATTATCATTACCTCGTATAATGATGCAATAATAAGCCTGTTCATAACGGAAAACGAGTAAATATTGCCGTTCTGATAACCAGCACTACACCGATATATCCACACACTATCTTTTAGATCTCTATGAACCAAGTCATCTGAGAAATTCTGATTACTTCAGACATGCATGGTGTTTTTAAGTATCTGAACGTTTTTTTTTTTTTTTTGCAGATTTAACATATATGATGTAATTTGCATTGTATTTTCATATTCTAGAGTAAATCTACCGAGTCCTCACTTTCCTTGCCGAGTGTTCAGCAGAGATTCCAAAAGGAATACGGTCGACTACGTCTAATGGAACTCTGCCCAGATCAGATCATAGGAAAAGAGAGATAACACCAGAAAAAAGAAAAGATAAAAGTGAAAATTAAAATAATAAACCATCCTCTCGGATGTCAATTGCTTTTTAGGGTAATATCCCCAGGTTAAAACGTGTAAAAGATAATAATTAATTATCAGTAGTAATGGATCACAGGCTTTCAATATTGCAGTGGAACTGTCAGGGGATGCAAGCCAAATATGAGTCTAAAGATCTAATCAAAGACATTTTACCAATATGCACTGCCACAAAGATTATGCTTGGACAAAAATCAAACGTGAATACATCTTTTATCATTCTGATTATGATGAGCAATCCTCACGGTGGAGGTGCTATGTTAATTTTTCGAGATACAGCTCACATAAAATATCACTGCAAACAGACTTAAAGCGGTTGCTGTTCAGATTTTTCTTAACAAGAAATATACTATATGTTCACTGTATTTACTTCCAAAGAGAACCTATCATAATCTGATTCAAGAATTAGAGGGCTTAGTAAATCAGCTTCCAAAATCTTTTCTTGTTGCTGGTGATTTTCATGCAAGACACCCCTTGTGGGGTGATGTAATTTCCAATTCTAGAGGAAACAATATTTATCAATTTATTGAAGACCAGGAGCTTGTGATCCTTAATTCTGGAGAACCAACACATTTTCAAATTCAAACTGGGACTTTTTCTGTGATAGATTTATCAGTATGCAGTCCTGATTGTTATCTTGATTTTTCCTGGCGTGCAATGAGTGAAGGATTAGGGAGTGATCATTTTCCGGTCTTTATTAATGAAGTAGATGAAATTGCTACACCAAGATCACCCCGTTGGATATTGGATAAAGCCAATTGGGCATTATTCAAAACCCTAACTTTTTTAGAAATGAATATCGAAGATTACCAGTAACTGGAAAATGCCCTGGATTTCCTTTGTAAACTAATTATTGACGTTGCCCAGAAGACAATCCCTCGTACAACTGCCAAATTTAAAAGAAAGCCAGTCCATGGTGGAACCTTCAATGTCAAATAGCTCGCAAAGGAATGCGAGCAGCTTTTACGCGCTATCACAGAAATACATGTTCGTATTATTTAATATTATTTAAGAAGGCACAAGCCAGATTCCGATATCAAGTACAACAAGCCAAACGTCAGTCATGGGTAGATTTTATCTCAAAAATTAATTGGAAAATCCCTCTACCTGAAGTCTGGAATAAAATAAGAAAAATTAGTGGCAAATATGTACCAACACCTCCACCTATGTTATTAGTAAATGGAAACATGGTTGCCAATCCGGAGGATGTCAGTGAGGTTTTTGCTGACCATTTTGCTAAGGTTTCATCTAAAAACCCAAGTTCACCTTATTATGTGAAGAACGTACTCAAAAGGAAAATAAGATTTTCGATTTTACGCCCATGCGAAGTGAGTCATATAACCAGCCATTTACCTTTCAGGAATTTTTATCTGCCTCGTCATCATGTAATGAATCTGCTCCTGGTGCAGATGACATAACTTATTCAATGATTAAAAATTTGCCAGTGGGAGCACAATAGTTTTTACTCTGTATCATCAATAAAATATGGAAAGAAAGTGCATTTCCAGCTGTGTGGAACACAGCTATATTATTAGCTTTTCTGAAGCTACAGAAGGATGGTGCTATTCCCTCTAGTTATCGTCCTGTTGCTCTAAAATCGTGCATTTGGAAGTTGATGGAAAAAAGGTCAATGTGCGTCTCATATGGATATTAGAAAGGAAGGGCCTTATAACTCCAGCCCAATGTGGTTTTCGTCAAATGCGCTCCTGTACTGACATCTTAGTGCATCTAGAAAATTCAATATGCGAGGCTTTTATCTCCAGGAAACATCATGTATCAGTTTTCTTTGACCTGGAGAAAGCTTATTATACAACCTGGAGATATGGTATTTTGAAGGCCCTCCATGATTATGAATTTTGAGGAGAATTACCATTATTTATCCAAGCTCTCCTAAAAGCTCGAAGGTTCAGGGTAAAAACTGGAAACTCATTTTCATCTCTTCGCAGCCAAGAAGAAGGAGTTCCACAGGGTAGTGTCCTCAGTGTGACATTGTTTGCTTTGTCCATTAATGGCATTGCCTCTGTGATTCCTAAAAATGTAATGTTTTCCTTATTTGTTGATGACCTCTCTTTACCATTTGCAGCCTCACGAATGGCAGTGGCTGAGAGAAAAATGCAGTTGGCCATTAACAAAGTTGTTGAATGGGAAGAAAAAAGCGGCTTTAAACTCTCTACGTCGAAAACTGTAGCTGTACATTTCTGCCACATAAAAAATATACATCCTGATCCTGATCTCTATATACATGACCAGAGGATATCATGTAAGGAAGAGACATGTTTTTTTGGGATTATTGTTTGACAAAAGAATGACTTGGGTGCCTCACCTAAAAGACCTGAAAGTTAGCTGTTTGCAAGTTCTGAATGTTTTAAGAGTGCTTTCCCATACATCTTGGGGAGCAGATAGGAATCACTTAATGATCCTCTACAAAGCCATACTGGCATCGAAATTATCATATGGTTGTGGGGTATATTCCTCAGCCTCGAAAACAAAATTAAATATTTTAGATTCAGTACATAATGCTGGAGTAAGGATTGCGAGTGGTGCCTTTAAATCACCTCCAATCCCAAGCCTTTTAGTAGATGCAGGGGAACTGCCTTTGGATTCATGTCGTCAGATATCACTTGTCCGATACTGGTATAGAGTCCAGAGGATTCCTGACTCATTAACTTGCCAAGCAGTTTTTAATGATAACTATTTTAGCCTCTATGAACGTAATCCACGTTATTCAAAGCCATTTGGATACAGTGTTTAAAACTTTTAGAAGATTATCTTCTTCCAAATGTCAAAGTCTGGCCAGTCAAGTATTCTGCTGTGCCCCCTTGGAAGCTTCCTTCTGTGGAGCACTGCAGGTACTTCACTGATAGCAAAGAAGAAGTGAGTGCTGAGATGCTGCGCATCTTTTTACAACATTTGCCGGACCATGATGGTTCAGTCTTAGTTTTTACAGATGGATCCAAGTCTGACGCAGGCGTTGGCTATGGAGTTGTATTTCCCAATTTTAATAAGAGTGGAAGGTTGCCAGATCAGTCATCCATTTTTACAGCAGAGTGTTATGCAGTCCTAACCGCCCTTAAAGAGATTGCCTGTCATGCTAGAGAACACTTCGTTATATGTTGTAATTCAATGAGTGTCTTGCAAGCTATTGGTCATTTTAATTCACTTCATCCTATCATAATTGAAATTTTAGAGTGGCTTCAGTTGCTTAAGATCAGTGGTAGCAAGGTTTCTTTCTGCTGGTCTCCTGCACATGTTGGTGTGACAGGAAATGAAGTAGCAGACTCACTTGCCAAAACAGCTGTCAACCGAAGTAATATAGTTAGGTGTGCCCTCCCTGCAAAGGATATGTATCCAGTCATTAAATCAGCATTCCTTGATTCCTGGAAATTTGCATGGGAGCTAGAAAACCAAAAAATGAAAGAAATAGCTAACTCCATCTTTCCTGGGAAGTATTCATCAATGACTAAGCAAAAGGAAGTAATACTCAGTCGGCTTAGAATAGGCCATACAAAAGTGACACATGGCTTTCTGATGAGTGGGGACCATAAGCCTCATTGTAACGACTGCTTGGTATCACTGACAGTCAGACACCTGA
>NC_089744.1:79081016-79103516 GCF_040412425.1 Macrobrachium rosenbergii | reverse complement strand
CCAGCCCATTCGAAGACCTGTAAATTTTTAGGTCAAACCAGCACACAAAAATGCGGATTCAGCTCATTAACAAAAACTTTAATGAGCTGAACTACAAAAATGCACTTTTTTTTTTCTTTCAGCCATAGGCTGTGGTGATATGACATATTATTGAGCCTATGATGCCTTCACCTATCTGTGGGTTTTACGATTGATTCAAATGGCCAAACAAAATTTTTCGAATGAACACATAGGCGGTAGGTAGCCTTTGGTTGAATCATTTTATACACTGAGAGAAAATCACAAAAACCTGTATAAATCAACTGAAAAACAGGCATAAAAATGCCCTCCTCACTGCGGTCATAACGGCAAGACACATAAAACTCGTATTCACACAAATCGCCTGAAGTTTCTACGAGCAACGCAGAATGATGCCCAGACCGATTAAAAAATGAAAGAAATAAAATTTTGGGCTAAAGGAATGCTCACAACTTTAGCGAGCTACATCACTTGGCAGGAAGTGACGCTAATAATCTACAGCTGATGAAAGGCCAAAATGAGGTGGGGAGAGAGAGAGAGAGAGAGAGAGAGAGAGAGAGAGAGAGAGAGAAATCTATCTCCAGTTTCTGCTCCACAAAAAAAAAGTTCCCCTTCCTAACAGCGTTCACTTATCAACCGAAATTAAGGTCCCGCAACGCATTTCAATCTTAGCAAAAGAAAACAAAAAAAAAAGCAAAGAAGAAAGGAATGGTAAAGGCGTTGTAGTTTTAGCTGAGTCAGCAGAGAATTCTCTACCTGGCCGCCAGGAACTTCCATATCCACGACCGACGAATATCCTTGAATATCGACGACCTCGAATATCGGACGAATATTCCCACGCGCAGTCCGTGGTCACTCAATACCCATTTTTCCTCCCTCTCCGTCTATACCCTTTGCCTAGGGACGAAATGCCGGCTAACAGCAAAAATCCTTTTTAATGTTTTCCATCTAAGCGAGAGTAAATTTGCCTCCCAGCTCTTACGAGCGCTTTCGACGTCATATTTATTCACGAGGTGCTCATGATAATATCTAATGTTCCGTTTACATTTATTTGCTGTAGAAAATGCAACTGCTAACCCGACAATTTGAAGGGGATGGGATGATACAAGAGGTGGTAGATGACTGAAGTGACATTAGCATCAGAAAAACCTTGGTCATTTAAACCTTCAGAATTCTTGCAACAGAAAAAGAGATAAGAATTCACGGAATAAATTCACTGCCACATTAACGACTCCAATTCCATTCCCTTTCTATTCCTGATCTTATACAGGAAAAACCAAGAAATAAAATGCCTCCCTTTAAAAGCAACCTGGAAAATCCACTATGAGGAATATTAATTAAAGGGAAGGTCGCCGAATATAGAACGAAGAATATGGGGAATAAAAAGATAGAACGAGAAATTATATAAAAAAGAATGACACCAAACTCTAAAACTCAAACTTTCCTCCTCTTATTGTCGTGAGTCAAATAGCTGTTCCCTCATTTACATACGCCCCAGAAAATTTCCACTAATGACGTCATTTCCTCGTTGGCCGAAGAACAGAAGAGTCTGCACGAACGGGCAAATTTCCATATAGGCTATAAGTTTCTGTCCTGTCTTCTGTGTGGAGCCCATACACCGCTCCGTAAAGAAGAGTCTCCCACTAATATCTTGATTCCGGAGAAATTTGTGGGACGGTCTCTCCCACAATCCAGTCTAATTATATGATGCGACCCATAACAATGCTAGGCCTTCCATTAATCATTCTCATAAATTAAAGAGGCTGTCTGAACAGACATTTCACCTAAAAGGAGAGAAAGAGAGAGAAGCAAAATTAAGCTGTGTAGAAATATTTGTAATGGATAGAATCAAAGGAGACAGTTGTGGACACTACTTTATCAAGGTTATGTGAATCTTCCTTTAGGCGCCAGAGGGACTATAACAACTTTAATTATAATCTTTGAAGTTAACATGTTACCTTAGGTACAAATCGATCCATGAAAATCAGTTAAATTTCAAAAAGATGAATATGTAGGGAATGAATTTTGTTACAAAAAATCTTAATCCTTGCTACGTACACATATCATTCGTTGTATAACGATTTCCCCTTCCCCTTTTATTCATGAAAATAGTTATGTAAAATCATAATTTGCTTAGTATCCCGGCGTTGTAAACATTGAAAAATTTGGAATACCTACAATTTGATAGCGGCGAATGCCCACAAAGTACTGAAACTCGGATGCTACAGAATAATTTGACCCAATAAACTTCCAGTTAGTTCAAGAGAAAAGTAGTTCGGTGGGGAGGATACATTAGGATGAGTCGTCTTACTAGTTAATCGTTGGCGAGAGGAAATTAAGGCAGGTCCTGAAAAAATGTCTGTCCTAATTACAGAAAGTGAAAGATTTAGTAACATTCTACACTCCATCTTAAGTTTCAGATTACATCAAATTTATTATATCAATCAAAATATGTTAAGAATATTTCGGGCACCTCTGAGATCATCGTAAATCACTGCCTTTTCAACAGGCATTCACGTTCTTAGGAAGAAAAAAAAAAAAAGTTAAGTATACCTTAGTTTTACCAGACCACTGAGCTGATTAACAGCTCTCCTAGGGCTGGCCCGAAGGATTAGACTTATTTTACGTGGCTAAGAACCAATTGGTTACCTAGCAACGGAGCTTACGGCTTATTGTGAAATCCGAACCACATTATAGCGAGAAATAAATTTCTATCACCAGAAATAAATTCCTCTAATTCTTCATTAGCCGGCCGGAGACTCGAACTCGGGCCTAGCGAGTGCTAGCACGTTCTTAGGAGATATGGCATATTCTTTAGGATCTTGCGTTTCGAGCAAAATCCTTAGCAGTGAGTGCCAACTGTGTCAAGAAATGTATTACAATACTGAAGTCAGCAATGAAGTCAATAGTTGATCAACAGAAAAACATGAAAAATGGCCGACCTCACTGAAGTCATAACGACAAGACACATAAAATTCGTATTCACACAAATCACCTCAAGTGTCAGAGAGCAGTGCAGAACTATGCCCACACAGATTATAAAATGAAAGAAATAAAAATTTGGGTGGGAAAAGGAATACTCACAATTTTAGCGAGCAACATCACTTGGTAGGAAGTGATGCTAATAATCTACAGCTGATGAAAGAGTCTAACGAGAGAGAGAGAGAGAGAGAGAGAGAGAGAGAGAGAGAGAGAGAGAGAGAGAGAGAGAGAGAGATCTTCAGTATCTGCTCGGCAACGAAAGTTCATCTTCCTAATAACGTTCACTTATCAACCGAAATTAAGATCCTGCAGCGCATTTCAATCTCCGCAAAAGAAAAAAAAAGCAAAAGAATAAGTAAAAGAATGGTAAAGGGGTTGTAGTTTTAGCTGAGTCAGCAGAGAATTCTCTGCCTGACCGCAGGGGCTTCCATATTCACGCCCGGCGAATATTCTCGAATATTAGACGAATACCGGACGAATATTCCCAAGTGCAGTCCGCTGTCACTCAATACCTATTTTTCCTCCCTCTCCGTCTATACCTACCCTTTACCTAGGGACGATATGTCCGCTAACAGCAAAAATCTTTTTTAATGTTTTCCATCTAAGCGAGAGTAAATTTGCCTCCCAGCTCTTACGAGCGCTTTCGACGTCATATTTATTCACGAGGTGCTCATGATAATATCTAATGTTCCCTTACATTTATTTGCTGAAGAAAATGCAACTGCTGACACGCCACTTTGAAGTGGATGGGATGATACAACAGGCGGTAGATGACTGAAGTGACATTGGCATCAGAAAAGCCTTGGTCATTTAAACCTTCGGAATTCTTGCAACAGAAAAAGAGATGAGAATTCACGGAATAAATTCACTGCCACATTAACGACTCCAACTCCATTCCCTTTCCATTCCTGATATTATACAGGAAAAACCTAGAAATAAAAAGCCTGCCTAAATCCAATCTGAGGAATACTAATTAAAAGGAAGGTCGCCGAATACAGAACCAGGAATATGGGGAATAAAAAGATGAAACGAAAAAAAAAGAAATAACACCAAACTCTAAAACTCAAACTTTCCTTCTCTTATTTACGTGAGTCAAATAACTGTTCCCTCATTTGCATACGCCCCAGAAAATTTCCGCTAATGACGTCATTTCCTCGTTGGCCGAAGAACAGAAGAGTTTACACGAACGGGCAAATTTCCATATATATGTGTCTGTCCTTTCTTCTGTGTGGGTCCCATACACGGCTCCGTAAAGAAGCGTCTCCCACAATATCTTGATTCCGGAGAAATTTATGGGACGATCTCTTCCACAATCCAGTCTAATTATATGATGCAACCCATAACAGTGCTAGGCCTTTCACTAATCATTCTTATAAATCTAAAAAAAACACAAAGAGAGAGAGAGAGAGAGAGAGAGAGAGAGAGAGAGAGAGAGAGAGAGAGAGAGAAGGGGGGGAGGGGGAATTCAGCTCCGTAGAATTGTTCGTGTTGGATAGCATCAAAGAAGACACTTATCATTGCCATTACCTTGTCAAGGTTATGTTACTTCCTTTAGTCTCCAACTTTAATTACGATCAATGAAGTTACCACACTTAACCTTAGGTACACCACGATCCAAGAAAAACGCTTCTACTTGAAGAAAAGAGATAATTTGGCAGAAAATAAGTTATTTTTTTACGTATAACATGAATTTTCGCTGCATCATTCATAAATCATGGAATACTCATTTTTCCTTTATTCGGTAAAAGAAGTTGTCACTAAAATTATGGTTGCTTAACCTAATATCACGACATTGAACACGTTCGGGAACGGCGAATCTGAAGGCAGTAAATGCTTATAAAATACAGTTGACAACTAACGGGCACTCTAATTCGTATGCTACCGAGCAATTTGACCTAATTAACTTCCATTTACTTCAAGCTAAAATTAGGTCTGTGGGTAAGATACGTTAGGATGAG
Source organism: Macrobrachium rosenbergii (assembly GCF_040412425.1). Lineage (NCBI taxonomy): Eukaryota > Metazoa > Arthropoda > Malacostraca > Decapoda > Palaemonidae > Macrobrachium > Macrobrachium rosenbergii. Next base: position 79,098,558 of record NC_089744.1, on the reverse strand, counting down.
TCGTTTTATCCAGTTCATTGTTAGCGAGAGGATACTAATGTAATTCCTGAAAAAATGTCCGTCCTAATCACTGTATACAAAACGCAAGATTTTGTAACATTCTACACTCCATCTTAAGTTTCAGATTACTTCAAATTTATTATATCAATCAAAATATGTTAAGAATATTTCGGGCACCTCTGAGATCATCCTAAATCACTGCCTTTTGAACAAGCATTCATGTCCGTAGGAGACAAGACATATTCTTTATAGTCTTGCGTTTCGAGCAAAATCCTCAGCAGTGAGTTCCAACTGTGTCAAGAAATGTATTACAATACTGAAGTCAACAATGCATACAATAGTGTGATCTGCTGAAAAACATGAAAAATGCCCGACCTCACTGAAGTCATAACGGCAAGGCACATAAAACTCGTATTCACACAAATCACCTCAGGTGTCAGAGAGCAGTACAAAGCAATGCCCATACAGATCAGAAAATGATGAAAGAAATAAAATTTTGGGTGGGAAAAGGAATACTCACAATTTTAGCGAGAAACATCACTTGGTAGGAAATGGCACTAATAATCTGCAGCTGGTGAAAGTCTAACGAGAGAGAGAGAGAAAAATTCAGCATCTGCTCCACAACAAAAGTTCCCCTTCCTATTAGCGTTCACTTATCAGCCAAAATTAAGGTCCTCCAACGCATTTCAATCTCAAAAAAAAAAAAAAAAAAAAAAAAAACAAAGAAGAAGAAAGGAATGGTAAAGGGGTTGCAGTTTTAGCTGAGTCAGCAGAGAATTCTCTGCCTGACCGCCAGGAACTTCCAGATCCACGACCGACGAAAATGCTTCAATATTGGACGAATATCCTCGAATATCGGACGAATATTCCCAAGTGCAGTCCGCTGTCACTCAATACCCATTTTTCTTCCCTCTCCGTCTATACCCTTTGCCTAGGGAAGAAATGCCGCCCAACAGCAAAAATCCTTTTTAATGTTTTTCATCTAAACGAGTGTAAATTTGCCTCTCAGCTCTTACGAGCGCTTCCTGCGTCATATTTATTCATGAGGTGTTTATGATAATATCTAATGTTCCCTTTACATTTATTTGCTGAATAAAATGCAACTGCTGACACGCCACTTTGAAGTGGATGGGATGATACGACAGGCGATAGATGACTAAAGCGACATTAGCATCAGAAAAACCTTGGTCACTGAAATCTTCGGAATTCTTGCAACAGAAAAAGAGATAAGAATTCACAGAATAAATTCACTGCCACATTAACGACTCCAATGCTATTCCTTTTCTATTCCTGATATTATACAGGTAAAACCAAGAAATAAAATACCTCCCTTTAAAAGCAGCCTGGTATCCACTCTGAGGGATATTAATTAAAAGGAAGGTCGCCAAATGCAGAACGAGGAATATGGGGAATAAAAAGATGAAACGAGAAATTATATAAAAAAAAAAGACACCAAACTCTAAAACTCAAACTTTCCTTCTATTTACGTGAGTCAAATAGCTGTTCCCTCATTTGCATACGCCCCAGAAAATTCCCGCTAATGACGTCATTTCCTCGTTGGCCGAAGAACAGAAAAGTCTACACGAGCGGAGAAATTTCCATACATATATATGTCTGTCCTTCCTTCTGTATGGTTCCCATACACCGCTCCGCAAAGAAGCGTCTCCGACGATATCTTGACTCCGGAGAAATTTATGGGACGGTCTCTCCCACAATCCAGCCTAATTATATAATGCAACCCGTAACAATGCTAGGCCTTCATTTATCATTCTCATAGACTGGAGGAGCTGTCTGAATAGGCAATACATCTAAAAAGAGAGAAAGAGGGAGGGGCAAAAGTAAGCTCTTAGAAATACTGGACACAATCAAGGGAGGCACTTTTGGCCGCGACTTATTCAAGATATTTGATATGTGGTTTAGACGCATGGCGGACTATACAAACTTTAATTATAATCTTTAAAAGTTAACACATCTCACCCTACATACCCAATGATCCACGAAAATCATTTATACTTTAAGAATCCATATATTTCGGAAACTAATAAGTTTTGTTACGAGTAACCTTGATTTCGAACCATCAACACCTCATTCGCCAGTCAAGGAACACTCGCTTATTTAGTAAAAGAAGCTATTCAAAATCATAATTTGTTGAGCCTAATATCCAGGTAATAATAAACACTAAGAAATTTGGAAAAACTACGACCTTAATGGTGGTGAATGCTCATACAATGCTGTTCGCGTCTAGCTGGCATTGTAATTCGTATGCTACCTCCGAGCAATTTGACCTCATTAACTTCCTATTAGTTCAAGCTAAAAATAGTTCTGTGGATGAGATACGTTAGGATGAGTCGTTTTACCCAGTTAATCGTGGACAGGAGGCATAATTAAGGTAGTTCCTGAGAGAAATATTCGTCCTAATTATATGAAATGCAAGCTCTAGTAACATTCTACAAACCCTCTAAAGTTTCAGATTACTTCTAATTTATTATGTCAGTCACAATATATTAAAGAATATTTCGGACACCTCTGAGATCATCCTAAATCATCGGCTTTTGAACAGGCATTCACGTTCTTAGGAGACAGGACACATTCTTCATAGTCTTGCGTTTCGAGCAAAATCCTCAGCAGTGACAACTGTGTCGAGAAATGTATTACAATACTGAAGTCAACGATGAAAACAATAGTATGATCAACAGAAAAACATGAAAAATGGCCGACCTCACTGAAGTCATAACGACAAGACACAAAAACTCGTATTCACACAAATCACCTCAAGTGTCAGAGAGCAGTGCAGAACAATGCCCACACAGATTATAAAATGAAAGAAATAAAAATTTTGGGTGGAAAAAGCAATGCTCACAATTTTAGAGAGTAACTTGGTAGGAAATGATGCTAATAATCTACAGCTGATGAAAGAGTCTAACGAGAGAGAGAGAGAGAGAGAGAGAGAGAGAGAGAGAGAGAGAGAGAGAGAGAGAGAGAGAGAGATCTTCAGTATCTGCTCTGCAAAAAAAGTTCACCTTCCTATTAACGTCCACTTATCAACCGAAATTAAGGTCCTGCAGCGCATTCCAATCTCCGCAAAAGAAAAAAAAAAGCAAAGAAGAAGAAAAGAATGGTAAAGGGGTTGTACTTTTAGCTGAGTCAGCAGAGAATTTTCTGCATAACCGCCAGGGTATTCCAAATCCACGCCCGGCGAATATCCTTGAATATCGGACGAATATCCTCGAATATCGGACGAATATTCCCAAGTGCAGTCCGTTGTCACTCAATACCTATTTTTCCTCCCTCTTCGTCTATACCCTTTGCCTAAGGATGAAATTCCCGCTAAGAGCAAAAATCCTTCTTAATGTTTTTCATCTCAACAAGAGTAAATTTGCCACTCAGCCCTTATGAGCGCTCCCTGTGTCATACTTATTCAAGAGGTGCTTATGATAATATCTAATGTTCCCTTTACATTTTTGTTTGCTGTAGAAAATGCAACTGCTGACACGCCAATTTCAAATGGATGGGATGATACAAGAGGCGGTAGATGACTGAAGTGACATTAGCAAGGGAAAAGCCTTGGTCATTTAAACCTTTGGAATTCTTGCAACAGAAAAGAGAGATACGAACTCACGGAATAAATTCACTGCCACATTAACGACTCCAATTCCATTCCCTTTCTATTCCTGATATTATACAGGAAAAACCAAGAAATAAAATACCTCCCTTTAAAAGCAGCCTGGAATCCACTCTGAGGAATATTAATTGAAAGGAAGGTCGCTAAATGCAGAACGATGAATATAGGGAATAAAAAGATGAAACGAAAAATAAAAAAAAATGGCACCAAACTCTAAAACTCAAACTTTCCTTCTCTTATTTACGTCAGTCAAATAGCTGTTCCTTCATTTGCATACGCCCCAGAAAATTTCCGCTAATGACGTCATTTCCTCGTTGGCCGAAAAGCAGAAGAGTCTGCACGAACGGACATATTTCCATATATATGTTTCTGTCCTTTCTTCTGTGTGGGTCCCATACATCGCTCCGTAAAGAAGCGTCTCCTACAATATCTTGATTCCGGAGAAATTTATGGGACGGTCTCTCCCACAATCCAGCTTAATAATATGATGCAACCCGGAACAATGCTAGGCCTTCATTTATCATTCTCATAGACTGAAGGAGCTGTCTGAATAGACAATACATCTAAAAAGAGAGAAAGAGGGAGGGGCAAGTGTAAGCTCTTAGAAGTACTGGATACAATCAAGGGAGGCACTTTTGGCCGCGACTTATTCAAGATACTTGATATGTGGTTTAGACGCTTTGCGGACTTTACCAACTTAAAGTTAACACATCTCACTTTACATACCCAATGATCCACGAAAATCATTTACACTTTGAGAAACAATATATTTCGGAAACGAATAAGTTTTGTCACGAATAACGTTGATTACGAACCGTCAACACATCTCCCTCGCAAATCAAAGAACACTCACTTATTTGGTAAAAGAAGCTATTCAAAATCATAATTTGTTTAACTTAACATCCAGGCGATAATAAACAGAAAAATTTGGAAAAACTACAATTTTAATGGTGGTGAATGCTCATACAATGCTGTTCGCATCTAACTGGCACTGTAATTCGTATGCTAAAGGGCAATTTGACCTAATTAGCTTCCTTTTAGTTCAAGCTAAAAGTAGTTCTGTGGGTAAGATACATTCAGATGAGTAGCTTTACTAGTTAATCGTTGACGAGAGGCAATTAAGGTAGTGTCTGAAAGAAATGTCCGTCCTAATTATACAAGATGACCTAGAAGCATTCTACACCCCAGTTTAAGTTTAAAGTTACATCAAGTTATGATATCATTCACAATATGTGTCAAGAATATTTCGGGCACCTCGAAGATTAGCCTTAATCGTTGCCCTCTGAACAGGTATTGACGTTCTTTTACAAGCTCAACATATTCTTTGTGTACTGGCGTTTCGACCAGCGTCACAGGTGTCAAAGAAATCTATCCTAGATACATCAAATTGGAAATAAATTTTGAGGTTTTATAAAATTTCATTAAAAAGTTGACACAAGAAACTAATCAAGCATATTCATTCTTGATGTTACACGCCGTTAAGGGAATTTTGATCGCTAACACCCAAAGCTTCTTCCTAGCAACAAAACTGAATGATAACGGTTCAGCAATGAGAAATGACCAGGCTTCCGTCCACGACTTCCTTTACATACATATGTATGTATGTATGTATGTATGTATGTATGTATGTATGTATGTATGTATGTATGTATGTATGTATATATACATATAAAATACGTTCTTGATACTGTTCAAATATTACACACAACAGCTCTCACACAAGTATTAAATCACCGGATTATCAAGTACGCCTAGTGGCTAACAAAGAAAAGAAAAGAAACGAGAGAGAGAGAGAGAGAGAGAGAGAGAGAGAGAGAGAGAGAGAGAGAGAGAGAGAGAGAGAGAGAACCTCATGTAGCACAGCGCCATGTGCTGGGTAAGGTTTCCTATTTACGTCCTAGGAGCAAAGATTCCCCTTGCATACTAACGAGCTCCGAAGTGGCGACAAATCATAAACACTGAGGAAAAACAGGATGAAAACGGCCGAAGGGACACAGTAGAGTCTGTGACAATTATATACTTTATGCATGAGATACTCCTTAGCATTAAAATGAAGAGAAATTCCGTGGCTCCATCAACTACAACAAAGGCGTGACTGCTTCAGGGACGTTTGTTCGTAACTGTGAAATTAAACAGAACAGTGACACCAATTTGAATGATAGCTGAAAGAAATATGTAAATTACGCACACACACATCCACATATCTATATAATATATATATATATATATATATATATATATATATATATATATATATATATATATATATATACACACACAAACACACATATATATATATACAAACAGAAACAGAAAGAGAATTGACAAAACTGGAACCAAAAATTACAGCATAAAATATGAAAAGGAGAGAATATAAACGACTAAATAACGTTTGAATTATTCGGTAAAAGTTGAGGGAACAATAGAGCTGTTTAGAATAAAAAATAATAAAATGAAAAAAAGACATTCTGCTAATGGAATGGATAAATGGAAAGCGCAGAGGGAACAAATGAAATGATAAAATTCTAATCGGCATTTTCTGTAATACATTTAAGAAACAAATATTCCATTAAGTATTCGCGACGGCTAAGAAAAAATATTCATTTAATTCTAACAATATTTCCTCACATGAATATGCATTGTACACAAAACGGTACCAAGAATTTCTAGAGCAATACGCAGTGGTATTATATATACGTATAAATGTATATAGCTACACGCATATGAATACTAATATACTTATTTGCATACCTACACACTGAATCTTCAATTACCAGGAGTTCATTTATCTTACAGTCAAACGAGTACTCACTAATTAATTTATTTTTTAATCGTGTACCTGTTCAATTTCTAGCCATACGTAGCCATTTACGTGTGAGCTATACTGCTATACTTCGTTTATGGATTACATTCATGTTATATGTTACGTAAGCCAGCTTAGTGGAGTAGTGCCATCGGTGTACCTCACGCGGAGCACTGTAGGCACTGCTTTAGCTTCCTTTCAGCGTCCCTCCGTTCACATACTCTTTCTTCCATCTTACTTTCCACTCTCTCCTAACAATTGTTTCAACATTATTTTCAGCGCTGAATGACCTCATAGGTCTCAGTACTTTGCCTTTGGCCTAAATTTTATATTCCAATTCCAAAACCGTACGTAATCCCCAGACTGAAGACTTTAAAGACTGGTGGGTAATTGTATAAGCTGCACTTTGTAAGGCTAGTCTGTCTCACATACGCCATTCACTCTCGCATCAGACAACAGAAACGCTGTCGGCTATTAATTAAAGAAATGATGCAATAACTTATGGAAAAACTTCCTGACTCTGGCAATTACGTCAAGAAGTTTTTCCATAAGTTATTACATCATTTCTTTCATTTATAGTCGACAGCGTTTCTGTGTTGTCTGATGCGAGAGTGAATGGCGTATGTAAGACGGACTAGCCTTACAAAGTGCAGCTTATATAATTACTCACCAGTCTTTAAACTCTTCAGTTAGGGGGTTACGTAAGGTTTTGGAATTGGAATATAAAATTTATTCCAAAAGCAAAGCACTGAGACCTATGAGGTCATTCAGCGCTGAAAATAATGTTGAAACAATTGTTAGGAGGGAGTGGAAAGTAAGATGGAAGAAAGAGTATGTGAACGGAGGTACAGTCAAAGGAATGAAAGGGGTTGCACCCAGGGGCCGAAGAGACGCTGAAATGAACCTAAAGCAGTGCCTACAGTGCTCGCGTGAGGTACAATGGCGGCACTGCTCCACTACGGTAATAATATATATATATATATATATATATATATATATATATATATATATATATATATATATATATATATATATATATATATATATATATACAGAGAGAGAAGAGAGAGAGAGAGAGAGAGAGAGAGAGAGAGAGAGAGAGAGAGAGAGTATCATCCATCCCTCAATTGAAGTTTTTCTTGGAAAAGAAAAACCCGAAGATAGAAAATATCCACTTCTCACGCACACCAACATCTGTCAACATTCATTAATGAATATATATATATATATATATATATATATATATATGTATATATATATATGTATATATATATGTATATATATATATATATATATATATATATATATATATATATATATATATATATATATATATATATATATATATATATATATATATATGTATGTATAAACAAAGGTATTCACTCCTCAATTTAAATTTTCATGAAAAAGTACATGACAAAAATATACATATATATACAAATGTACGGTGGCTATGTGTATTCACTGACACTGATAATTCTGAAACTCTCGAATTTATATTTTCTCTGCACTTTACAGACCTTTCAATAAACTCATCTCCTACCCCGCGTGAAAACTTTCAGAATTTACACCGTTTCTATTTCGTCATCCATCACTCACCTCTGGAGTAGATGCGCCTCGCGGGGCTTCCCGCGAAGATGAATATGCCTCGACTTCGATAAATTCCTCGGCATCTCCTCCTCCCGGAGTTACCCAACCGGGGGAGGTCAGTAGTTTATGGCGTCGCAAATCTCCTGGGTCATATGAGGCCGCCATCAATCACCTCCGGCAGCGCCTAACCACTGGCGTATTAAGAGTTTACTAGCGTATTAAAGAGCGTATTTCCATGCTTCAGGAGTTTATAGGGCGCGCTAAGAGGTCATTTTCATATTTTATGGGCCTTCGGCTGCTGCCTGCTTTCCTGCTCTCTGACTCTTCGCGAGCTTCGTTTCGTGACGGGTGTTTCGTGGGCTGATTAATGCGCCTCATCTTTTCTCTGCTTTCTTCTCTTTTTTCGTTCTCTCTTTCGTTCAGTCATGCTCGAAATGTTGGGAGCGCTCATGGCTGGAATATTGAAGATGACTGCTAATGGTGATTTAAACATTTTTATTTCTTTTTAATGCTTTTTTTTTTATATTTTTTGGTAGGTACATCGGGCTGGTTGTGGGGAAGAAGGTACCTTAACCTGCTCATCTATCTTTAGTTGTTTTTGGGAAATATTTTCAATATGGCAACTGTCTAATTTGGCAACATCACTAGTGAACGTTGACAGATGTTGGTGTGCGTGAAAAGTGGATATTTTCTGTCTTGGGCTTTTTCTTTTCCATGAAAAACTTATATTGAGGGATGGATGATACTCTCTCTCTCTCTCACTCTCTCTCCGTATGTGTATATATATATATATATATATATATATATATATATATATATATATATATATATATTTATATATATACATACATACATACATATATATATATATATATATATATACATATAGATATATAGATATATATATATATATATATATATATATATATATATATATATATATATATATATATATATATATATATATATATATATATATATATATATATATATATATATATATATATATATATATTACATATATAATGTATATACAGTAGATACAGAGAGAGAGAGAGAGAGAGAAAGTATCATCCCACAATTTATGTTTTTCTTGGGAAAGACAAGGTTCAGGGAAGATGATATCCACTTTCCACACTCCAACCAACGATAAAAATTCACTGGTGATATTACCAGTACAGACAATTGCTATTATGAAGTTATTTCCCCCCCCCAAAAAAACAACTAAAGTTCGATAAAAAGGTTAAGGTGCTTCCATTCCTGATACCATCCTAATGTACCAACCAAAAAAAAAAAAAAAAAATGTTTAAATCACCAATAGAGGTCATCTTCATACTGCAACCGTGATCGCTCCCTGCATTTCAAGCGTGACTGAACGAAAGAAGAGAACGAAAAACAAGGAAGAAAGCAGAGAAAGGATGAGACGCATTAATCAGCCCAGGAAACACCCGTCACGAAACGAAACTCGCGAAGACGCAGAGAGCAGGAAAGCAGGCAGCAGCCGAAGGCCCATAAAATATGAAAATCACCTCTTAGCGCGCCCTATAAACTCCTGAAGCATGGAAATACGCTCTTTAATACGCAAATAAACTCTTAATACGCGATAGGCGAGGCTCGGTCGGAGGTGATTGACGGTGGCCTCATATGACCCAAGAGATTTGCGACGCCATAAACTGCTGACCTCCTCCGGTTGGGTACCTCCTGGAGGAGGCGCTGCCGAGGAATTTATCGAAGTCGAGGCATATTCATCTTCGCGGGAAGCCCCGCGAGGCGCATCTACTCCAGAGGCGGGTGATGGATGACGAAATAAAAACGGTGCAATTTCTGAAAGTTTTCACGCGGGGTTAGGAGATGGGTTTATTGAAAGGTCTGTAAAATGCAGCAAAAAAAACATAGACTTGAGAATTTAAGAAGCATGAGTGTGAGCGATTGCACATACCCGAATATCTTACAGAAACATCAAAATCATGTATACATATATATATAAAATTTCAGGCTATAGCATATATATATATACATACACAAATTTATTTGATGTTATATCTAGTGGTTCGAGCCCACGGGACGACGAACTTATTATCAACTAAACTACATATATATATATATATATACACACACACAAATATATATATATATATATATATATATATATATATATATATATATATATATATATATATATATATATATAAAACTTGATTACTTGAATATATATATATTTGTATAGCTAAGGAAAACCACACACACGCCTACACACACACACACATACACACACACACACACATATATATATATATATACATATATTATGTATATATATATATATATATATATATATATATATATATATATATATATATATATATATATATATATATATATATATATATATATATATAATAATCTGTGTAGGATCATTTAAGGAAGAGAATGTAGAATGTCTGGATCAAGGATTCATTATGAAATACTTATGTGAGCCTTTTCAGCGTGAAGGGAACAAGCTTCATTGGCACATACATAGCTTAGATAACTTGTAACATAACAAACAGATATATTGTGGTTTTTATAAGATGAATGTAAAGCAAGTGTAAGTATGTAGAAGGGAGGGTGACTGGTTTGGTGTAAAGGTGGGCCTAAGACACAGGTCTGTAATATATCTTTGGAATTCAAAGTTGGACAGTACGAAGGAATTACTAGACATCTCTCATCTATGGAAATGTGGTTGCACAGTCGGTCGTCCTTTGATGACGCTCAGACTAAATTAGCATTTCAATGAAAACAAATCGGCATTTTGAACTGCTGTGCAATCGTTCCATTTCATATATAGAACACGCAAACGTTAAAAATCGAGGGAGTTATAAACCCACCTTTCACTTACAACTCGACATCTTGTGACTTTAACAAGCAGCTGTCTGGAGAAACAAATCCACAGTTCTGTACAAATATATTTAAAATAACGCTGTACAGAGAACTTTCGAGAGTCTGTACAGTTTTATTTGTTTCTCCCCTTTACGACTCATGTTATTATTGTTATTTTTAAGTAAGTTGATTGTGTGCCTTGTGGCCCTAATATTTCGGAATGAAATTATATTTTTATGCATATAATTTCCATGAAAAGATCAAGAAGACTCTTGATACGTTTTGACCCATAAAATAAGGAAAGGAAATGCATATACTGCACATATTCAACCGCTTACCTTAAAATAAACACAAAGCCTAAACAGACCATAACTAAACCTTCAATAAACTTCCCCTACTGCACAATGCCGCTAAACCTACCTTACCTACATCAAGATCCTCAGTGCAGGGAGGCTACAAGAAACAGAACTCCTAGGCCTAACCATACAATGTGCTTCACGCCTTGCAAAGCCTTCCTTCAAACTACAATGCCCTGCGGAGATTTTAAACCACGATATAAACCTCGGTAATTACACTGTATTTCCTTTCCAAGTCTGAGGAGGCTTTCAAAATGCCTCCATTGCAGTCCTGGCATATCCTGTATCCTGAGACTAATCATATTATCAGGGCTGTCGTCCTGGGAGGCAATTCTGTACACGATGGGCCGATCGATGTACGATTTCAGTTACGAGCCGGATATTCCGATAGAAATCTTCAAATTTACGCTTATGAAAATATCTTTGAAAAGCATATGGGTATATTTTCTTAAGACCCATACACCACATTTAACTTCATGTCAGTGCAAACGTTATATTGAGTGGCTATCATCTGCATTTAAATGGCAAAAGAAACTGACGTTGACAGATATAAAAACGAATATATAAAACAAGAAGCAATCTAAAGGGTACTGGTCTGTGACATTCGGACACAAAACCACAAGTAATTCGTAAACAAATAAGATCTGACTAAAAGAAAGTAAATCGACAAGAAAAACCAAAAAATCATTATTCAGTAAGTAGTACTACGACCATAGATGACGCAAAGACGTGTATTAGGGATAATCAAGGCTTTCCAGACATTCGTATACAGTATCTAGAACGGTGCTACAACTTGACAAATAACTGAAAAAATTAAAATGTAAGAGTAATAAAAATGCCAAAAATTAGAGTTTTCTTAAGTAAAAATGAAACTATACTGAATTATTTTGGTCTTACAATTTATATAGCCTTCGTTTTTCTAGAGGACAATGTACGCTTCTTTGAATAGTTAAGCCCCACTAAAATCTTGTACATACTAGTTCATTTCACACTTTTTCCTTCTAAACATTGGCTCACCAGTTCCATTTATTTTCCCGCACATACATACATATATTACACACATACACACGGTCTCTCTCTCTCTCTCTCTCTCTCTCTCTCTCTCTCTCTCTCTCTCTCTCTCTCTCTCTCTATATATATATATATATATATATATATATATATATATATATATATATATATATAATGTGTGTGTGTGTGTGTGTAGATGTATAACTTCTATCACTGGAATAACTTGACCCGTAGCCAAATACGCTCTCTCTCTCTCTCTCTCTCTCTCTCTCTCTCTCTCTATATATATATATATATATATATATATATATATATATATATATATATATATATATATATATATATATATATATATGAATATATACATATACATATACATACACACATATATATATGTATAAATATATAGTATATATATCGTGTGAATGTATAACTTCTATAACTGGAATAACTTGACTCGTAACCAAATGCGCTCTCTCTCTCTCTCTCTCTCTCTCTCTCTATATATATATATATATATATATATATATATATATATATATATATATATATATATATATATACTAACTTGCTTCGCCTACACAACCAACACACAGCATCATCTTCTTCCGAGAAGAGCCGCAGCAGTAATTCCATTCTCGCACCTTGGCTCCCTCCGAGTATGCAAACCCATGGATTTGCTTAACACCAGATGATTGGAGAAATCTGAGCTTAAGTGGTCATTCGCTCTAACCCATTAGCCAGTGTAGTCCCTTGAGTAATTGGGCAATGCAGCGCTGGGATACAGCAATAACAATAACAACAAACTGCGTCATTATTCTCATGTTTATAATTATAATTATTACGAATTGTAGTGTTTACTTTCTTCTCCTTGTGATCCAAAATATTTCATTATCTTTAGTAGTAATTATCTCCACCTACAAAAAGAATTTTCCATTAATTTCTTAAAGATTGATTCCACTTAACTTTCACAGTAAAAAATAATTTTCGTTTTTGGTCAAAATCAGCGATGCAACCAAACGAGGCTTCAGTTATGGTTACGGAAGAACACTGTAGTTTCGTATCTTATGCAATGAAAAAACTATCTATGACGCCAGTTTGGCAAAGTGGGTAGATCATATTCAGTTTTATTAAAAATGAGCAAACGCAAACATCAAACAAACTAAATATCTTCCACAAAACAAAATGACTATTAGAGACAAAAATGGAAAATGGGAAATACACAAATCAACACTGGTGTATACCGCTTTGTTAAGAAAAAAAAAATAAGGGTCTCTGAAGCTACATAGAGGCATTAGCCTCTCTTACACTTGTATGCAACAGCTTCTATAACAGTGTCAGGAAGACTCTCTCAGCTTTAAGGTACAGAGAATGGAAGTTCTCCTGTGGTGGGTAGTGTGACATCGTGTCACCTCAACAGGGCGAGGATGGAACTCCGCAAGGGGAGAAGCACGACCTACAAAATTTGAGGTGTAAAACACCTCTAAATTCGACAGAAAAAAATCCTTATTGTTGAACTGAAGAAAACTGTTGAGATGCCTCTTTCTGTACTGTACCTACCCACACATATAAACCCCAAAACTCCTTCCTCATAAGAAAAGAATCATAAATATTGATAAACTTGCTAAAGAATACTGATATGATATAATTATCTTTTCAGAATATAAAAATAATTAAAGCATAAACTCCATACTCACCTGTGAGGTCTAACCCCTAGGTCGCTAGGCAAATTAGTGGGTGGATGATGTTTTGAGAATTATTACTGAAATAATATTATTGTTACTATTAAACTGTACAAAATGTGCCTTTAATCGTACCATCGTTTTAGAGATGTTATTCCGCTTGCCTAAGGCAATTTCACGCAGCATGAATTACTTAGTAAAATTACTACCATTTACCATTACGTTCCAAATTTTACGTGATATTAGCTACTAATTGTGCAAAGCATAGGAAAATCAGAAGTCTGTAAGTAATGCTACTAACCACTAATTTTAGAAGGCATGGCTTAATCTGATAAATAATCAAAACACAAATGAAGAGCTAGTCGATTTCACGGTGTACAAAAACACCTTACTATTATTAAATGTTGAAAATCCTCTTTAACTTTCTATTTACATGATATTACACAGGATTACCCAATACAAAAACAATGTAATTTTCACTGATGACGATAATTGTTATTATTAGCTAATGGTAACATGCTATTCATCCTTGGCTTGCTCTCACATTTCATGGAGCCTTGGCCTTAAATTTCGGCAATTTCGAAGATGACAAAACAACAGGACCATCATAAGGAACCGAAAGCTTTAAGTGCTTTATATGATACCGTCGGGCCTCTCCCCTCCCCCTAGACGAAAAGGAACGAAACTCCATACAAAAAAAAAAAAAAAATAAATAAATAATAACTGGTCCAGCAAAATCCACTAAATTGTTCATTTATAAACATTTTTCCTGTATACCTCGTGTTGAGTTCTAGCGCCAGTGGGTCAGGAGACTGCCATTTGTCTGATAGCTAAATTATTATGAGTATTTTATGGGTTAAAAGCCACCGAAACCTGTTTGAATTTTTGCGTAAAAAATACTGGTATGGAGTTGAGAGTATTTGTCCTAGAAGGACGTAGAAAGTTATTGTGAGCAATGGTAAATCTGTGATGTTTTAAAGGACACCAGAAAATGGTGCAATAATTGTAAATATGGGTGAAGGAAGAATGGAAGCGATTGGATCCTAAACGTAATGTTTGACGGTAAGGTGAGAGAAAAAGCGTCAAAGAACGGATGAAACGAAGAATTTAGCAGGGTGCATACAAAAAGGTTTGGAATGTAGGGGATGCGTCTTCGGAAAAACAAATTGAAATGTATGAAAGAATTTCTGTGCCAATTCCTCTTTGTGGAAGTGAAATGGGGATGCCGAATGCGAGTGAAAGAAAAACATAGAAGAGGTTAAGAGGAATTGTCTGCATAGTATACGCAAAAAAAAAAATATATATATATATATATATATATATATATATATATATATATATATATATATATATATATATATATATATATATATATATATATATATATATATATATATATATATATATATAATATACGTTGAAATAACAGCAGAAAAAGTTAAATGAAAATGGATCGGAATTTTTCCATACCGACTGAAAATGTATAGAGAATGGAGGACGTTTAGATAAGAACATTCGAATTTAAAATAACCCAATTTAAATATCTCTCAGAGGGTGTCAAATGCCTAGAGTATTAACTAACTGGAAAACCGTTTCCAACATCTGTATAAGGAAGGTATTTACGTAAGAGACAGCCATAAATCATTAACAGGAGTCCCTTCCTTTTATAGCATCACCGACAATACACCGCCGTCGGTGAAAATAATAAAAGAAATATCGTCGTCATCGCCGTCTATCTCACAGAATCCCACTAAAGAAAGTTGATCCAGTTCACGATATAATCGAGTCGATTATGTGATGGAACTCTTCTTATATCTTCGGATACATCTCCTTCACGGTTTTGTTCTTTGCGACAATGGGACAGATCGAGTCCTTTGTGACGAAGCTCTCTTGTCTTTGGTAATCAAGTTTCGTAATACTGTGCCTTATTTATAAGACGGTGCGAGGATACTTCAATTCAACTGCGTCGCATGGAACTTGTTTACAAAAATTGGTAGTTTTAGTTTACTTTTAATTCCATCAAGTAACTTTTTTCACGCTGACAAAAAAATTTCCATTTATTTATAACCTCCTTTGGTCAGGCCTGGATTTCACTTCAACAAGCATGCCCATACTAGACTAATTTATTCAATTGCACCCCTACAAAAAGTAAAAAGAGAAAAATTAGATACCTTAACCACTGGTAGACCCGATTAATATCCTAATCACCTGTTGAAGCATTTTTATTTCATTAGAGGACATACAAATGGAATTAATAAGTTAAATCTAACTCAGGTACGGATAAATAAATAAAAAGCACTTATAACATCATTATCAAACTTCTTCTGAGGTAGCTGAAAAAGTTTCATCTCGAACCGAGCGATTGTTGGGATTAGCGAAGGAAACGAGATCGTATCTCGAGAAGTGACGGGGACGAATCACTTATCGGAAAGATGACTCATGAATCCGTAATCTCCTTACAGGATGTCCCTTAGACGCAATCTAAAAATTCTCTTAAAAATCGGGTATCCACGCTGCTGCGTGGTGTACCTTCCTCAGATTTTGGAAGCTTTACCATTAGTGATGATTAAAAAAAGGATTATCTCTATTGGTGTCTCTTTGTCATGAGAGTACGTATTAAAGCCAAAGTTTTCATACAGCGTTTGCAGAATGCAAATTTAATACTTAGTAAAATAATTCATGTAAATATTTTGGTATTCTTCACATGGTCTGACATCGCACGGAATTTTGTATAAGGTCAACAATAATATATCAATGGTAGAATGTGAGACTTTATAAAAATGTATAAAAAGCTTTCGAACCCTATCCTGGGTTCATCATCAGTCCTGGGTTCACCCAGGATAGGGTTCGAAAGCTTTTTATACATTTTTATAAAGTCTCACACTCTGCCATTGATATATTATTGTGGACCTTATACAAATTACTCCTGCTCTCGGCACTGAGAGTTCTACACATTACACGGAATATCATTGAAGCCATTCTTCGGGGTACAGGGTTGCGAGAGCTTGTAATTTTCATGAGAATTAATCGCACATTCAGTTAATCCTAAAATTAGCATGTATTTATCCTACCTGGTCGCCAAGCATTGTACGTTAAAAGGCACTACAGAATGGGTAAGTTAATTAATTTTTCATTCTCGTCTCTTGACAAATACAACACGACTGAATGATCATAAAAGATTAGTTCTAATATAAAACTCTCTCTCTCTCTCTCTCTCTCTCTCTCTCTCTCTCTCTCTCTCTCTCTCTCTCTCTCTCTCTCTCTCTCTTGCACACACAAGCACACTTTTCTCTAAATATCCTTTGATTATTTTTTCCAAGATGTATGCAACACAGTAAATCCCTTCCTAAAATTCATACAAAATGCAGTTCGAAGAATATACAATAAAAAATATAATAAGCAATCGCAATGAACAAAGAGGGGTCTAATCCTCAAATAATTATGGAATTACACACACACAGACACATACACATATATGTAATATATATACATATGCATATATATATATATATATATATATATACATGTATGTATGTATGTATGTATATATATGACTGTGAAATATTTTCTATTAAAACAGAATTCTATCAAATATAAGGGAGCCCATAGAAACGCC
>NC_089744.1:79068516-79076016 GCF_040412425.1 Macrobrachium rosenbergii | reverse complement strand
ATTAAACAAATAACACAAAACCGCATAAACCATCCTAGCTTGCGTTTTCGATCAAAGACAAGCGTTCTACTGTAAGACGTGCCACACTACATCCGTCGTTACTCTCTTCCACGTTATAAAGTCTGACACATTCCATTTCCCGAATCTCTTGCTGGAGAACTTCGCTCATTTGAATCTGTAATGCGTAATTCCCAGCGCCGTTAACCCTTACGTGAAGTGCTCCCAGTCATTCAAGTCTTCGGCTTTATGGCCTTAAGATACATGAAGCCAGACTCCTCGTTCTTATGGACCTACTAACCTCGTCGTCAAGACGGTAATAGTGTGCCAGGAGACACGATGAAAATGCTGGAGAGCAGTTACATTCGCCCTAATTAGCGTAATATTCACTTAACACTGGCAGTGATAAAAGCGATTAGCATATCTCTGACGCGTCTTCTGTTTTGAGCGTGGGAATGTCTCGAAATTGCAAGTTTATGTTGTACTTAGAGGCTAAAAGTCATTTTTGAAGAGACAGATTCCGAAAGTGGGGAAAGTTAACTAAAAAAACTAAAAAATAGTTGTGAAGCTACAAAGAATCGAAACAATTACTGTATATATAATGCAGCGGTTAGATAAGTACGATTTAATTTAAGACATGCGTTTATATGGCATAAGAATTATTGCTAGCATAAGACAAAGCTACAATATGGAACTTCACGTTAAAATAAAAAGAGATTCATTATACGCAGTACAGATAAGGCGAAACTAATTCAACAGGCAAAACAACAAAACGTAAATAAACAACCACAAGAAACAGAAAGCCTTGCCGTTTATAGCTGCTTAAAAATAGTTTTCAAATCTCTTACATTTACACTAAGATGAATTGCCGTTCAGACCCCAATAGTATCAGAGGAAATACAAATTGCCCGCTTGATTCATAGAATCATGTCTATATCCCACTTAGAGGACATAACAACACTGGAAGTGTCTTGCAATGGAATATGATAAAATCATGATATGCCTCATAAACATCACAATGATGATATGCTGAAAGAACACGACGCGAGGGAGGAAGTCTTGTTCCACAGGATGAATAATATGCAAATTTCCTTCATTCCAATGCTTCTAAAACATCAGCAAACGATGCGACAACGTAGCAGTCGTCTTCTACAGGTAAAGGTGTGAACTTATTTCTTAATTATTATCCAGAAAAACATGCAAGATAGCAGTACTCTAACTAACGGTAAAAATGAAGGCTGTTCAATGTATTTATGAATGGAATGGTAAGAGAAGTCAGAGAAAGGACAGTTGAGTCATGTGCACAGTTGTAAGATAAAATAAGTCATGATTACAACGTGAAATTGCTAATGTTTCCAGACGATCCAGTGCCGATAAGGGACGACGAAGAGAAACTGCTAAAAAAAGTTTATCTGCAAGGAAAAAAAAGCTTCTAAATTAGCAAAGTATTCAAAGTTTGCATATCAAACGCACCTTTCATAATAAACAGGAAATGAAATTTATAAAAATATTCAAGCAGTAGGTGCTTTTACTAATGTACAAAAACTAAAATTTACTGCACACATTGTAAACTCCCCTCATGCCTTCAGTGACCCAGAAACAAGAAAAAGCTGCAGGATAAATATCAGTGTTAAGGTAAAAGATGATGAATCGCACTGAAACAGAACAGAATCTGTGACGAAAACCATCCGAGTCCATCATTCTATAAGGCGCAGCAGCTATCAAAGTGAAGGAGTCAAAACGATCTCGCTAGGTCAATAGACACTCTCCCGTCAGGGTCCCAAAGGGAAGCTCAGGTAATAATGTGCCATCCTTCGATGGCTAAAGCTGTGTAAAGGTTTGTCTGATGGGCGTACAGGAATTGCATATGAACTGGCTACAAATTCATTCATTTTGTAGTAAAAAAAAAAAGCCATCTTCTAAGATTACTGAGACAACATCAGTAAATTTTAAAAAATAATTACTAAAATCCTGAATTATCAAAACACTCACACACACACACACACACACACACACACACACACACACACATATATATATATATATATATATATATATATATATATATATATATATATATATTAAAATTATAAATAAATAAATATGTGTATATATACACAATATATATATACAAACACACACACGTATATAAGGTATATATATATATATATATATATATATATATATATATATATATATATATGTATAACTGAATCACGAAAATATGGAACGTGATGAATATATAAACAAAGATAAAATCCACGAAGGAAACGGAAACACTGGAGTGCTGCAGGCCTTTCAAGCTATGTCCTTTACTTATCAGACTGAAGAAATATAAAAGTATGTTTACAAATAAAGCTCATATAAATGACATGGAGATTATAAAGGAAACATATGTACCTGGAATCAACACAATTGAAGAATTAGTAGAACTGCCAAAACAGGATTAAATATTTAAGAGTTTTTTACAAAGGATTAGAATCAACCGTTCAGGAGCAGGGACAGGACAATTAAAAGATTATATATATATATATATATATATATATATATATATATATATATATATATATATATATATATATATATATATATATATATATATATATATATATATATATATATATATATATATGTGTATATATATATATATATATATATATATATATATATATATATATATATATATATATATATACACATCTGCATGCGCATGTAAATTTAAATATGCAGTTAAAAAACTCTGGTGCACCTAAAGATGAATTCACCTCCATAAAACATTTAAAAGCCGATATCTCCTGCGCCGAGATGCTGCAGCTTTACCTGATATGAATGGTTCGGACGTTACTTGCAACATATCTTATATACCCAAGATGCAATAACATCACATATCACACAGACAGAAGTCAGACCAGACCATCTCATTCATTGCACGGATATTTCCATATCAAATACAAGGTACGACCTGAAGTCTCGAATGTCTTAAAGCTCCGATGAAAAGTTGGGAAATCCTCCATATTCAAACAATCTCGAATGTAAACCAAACATCATAGTTGCAGGAAACGCTAAAGAGAATAGACAGCTCTCTCTCTCTCTCCTCTCTCTCTCTCTCTCTCTCTCTCTCTCTCTCTCTCTCTCTCTCTCTCTCTCTCTGAGGGAGCACCACATTATACTGCATCCGAGTGAAAGTCTGTTATACCTTACCCGGGTTATTTTACCTATATTTACACCCTGCATATTTAATCTGCCTCAACAAGACGGGACATTAACTTTACGGTGGATTACAAAAGTAAAGTTTGCACAGACATTGAAGAATTAGCTCCAGAGACTCTGCTCCCAATTGGATAGTTCATGAAGGATGCAGGGCAGAGGAGATCTTCCCAAGTAATCTTTAGTAGCACAGAGCATTCGTAATTTGCAATTATAAGAAATGTGTCGTTCAGATGTGCTACCTGAGATAAGAATATTTAAATACATCTTTGTACTACACAACACACACACACATATATACATATACATACACACATGTATATGTATATATATATATATATATATATATATATATATATATATATATATATATATATTGGCTCTCTCTCCATACAGAGCAGTGGCTTCAAAAGTTACCCAATAAGTAAATTTATTAATCAGTGCCTTAAAGTAACATACGATCGCTCCCGGTGAGATTCGACTTCTGTATATGTATGCATGTATGTATATATATATATATATATATATATATATATATATATATATATATATATATATATATATATATATATATATATATACACATATATACATATATATATTACAGACGGCGATAATTCTTATTCTTATTATATAAGTCGGAACTAGAGTTGGATAAGCATAATGCAAGAGACCTAATGGCTCCAGAAGGGAAAGCAGCTTAGCACACGCAAAGCTGCGCAGAAGTAAAGAATAAACCATGTAAGAGAGTAATAGATAAATAAAATGGACATCAACATCATAAGCACGTTAGCATATAAAATAGATAGCAGTGGGTCATGGACACTACCCTGAGGAACAACAGGAGTTGCTTTCCCTTAGTCAATATAATGCTCCTCATAATCTACTCCCTGCAGTCTACCAGTTAATATTTCAATTACAATACAAAAAATGCTCCTCAAACTCCCTTTTTTTTTAAACTCGGCAGCACGACTAACACGTTCGTACACTTGAAGCTAAGTTACGAAAATTAACAGACAAGGCAATAGCCAAGAAAACAACAATCTTGATAAAAACCAAAGGAAAAATACTGCTTAGATCTAAATCTCCTAAACACATCGGTTTTCAGTAAAAGAATCTTCGTTTCAAGAGGCAGACAAGCTAAAGTCTGGTTTCAGAAACCCATAAATAAGGAATAACGAATTTCTCATTACTTTACTTACTGTCAAAATCTTTCCCACTATTTGTCGTCGTTTTAAACATCTAAGGCTTTCCTCATCCTATACGTCCTCTTTAAGGAATGGGGGAAATAAAGGGAGAGTCCTATTCGGGGTTCTGTAGGACTCCCAGTAAAACAAGAGCGAAACGGAGCCTGTGTCCATAGATGGATGTTATATGTCTGAACTTTCGCCCGACAGTGGTTTCCAAACTTGAGAATATGGCGCCTCCTAAATAAGAAAAGTTTCTGCAGGGACATCATAACAGACGCAACCTCCATTTTTTTTTTCTATTTTCTTTGTCTTATTCAGAGTTAAATAAAATTAATCACGCAAAATTATTCCATGAAATTCTAATTCCTCTCTCTCTCTCTCTCTCTCTCTCTCTCTCTCTCTCTCTCTCTCTCTCTCTCTCTCTCTCTCTCTCTGTTCGGTTTTAAATAAGATCATGCAAAATTTTTCCATGACATTCTCTCTCTCTCTCTCTCTCTCTCTCTCTCTCTCTCTCTCTCTCTCTCTCTCTCTCTCTCTCTCTCTCTCTCTCGCACACACACACATACAAACATTTGCTTGATAAGGACATAAGTTGAAAAAAGACATTACCTCAAAACAAAATCAGAATACAGCTCTCAGAAGTCTCACTGTTAATGGCTTTTTATATTACTAACACTTTCTTACCTTTACCTATAGGTAATATTACTAGAGATGTGGAAATTAGTACTTGCATCATAATTTCATTCATTTCTGCATCATTGTTTTCAGCAAATTAAAAAATCCAAAAATGAGCTGCGCTCTCTCTCTCTCTCTCTCTCTCTCTCTCTCTCTCTCTCTCTCTCTCTCTCTCTCTCTCTCTCACCCACACTATATATAATATATATATATATATATATATGTATGTATGTATGTATGTATGTATGTATGTATGTATGTATGTATGTATGTATGTATGTATATATAAGTGCATATATACATATATATATATTTATATATATACCACATATACTGTATATATAGATATACAGTATATACATACACAAACATGTATGTGTACTCACACAATACATAATGCAGGTGCCTAAACGCGAGAATATTTCACAATTTTAACACCAAGTAAAAATATAACCTCATCCTAGAAACGCTGTCTTCCTTCCTAATTCATTATGAAGGCTAAGTAAATATGGTTGGAAAGAGTATTCTTCCTTTTTCGAATACAAAAAAAAAAAAGTTAAGTAGCCCTGAATAATGAATGGGATCTAAGGAATCGTCAGTAACTATTTTACAAGTTTTCTCTCCTCCTTCTCCTCAAGATCGCTCTCTCTCTCTCTCTCTCTCTCTCTCTCTCTCTCTCTGTTGCTGTGCTGCTGAAACAACTTACACACCCAAAGACATTCTTGTACATGTTTTCAACAACAATAATTAATTATCCCTAACCAAGGTGACTGCAGGCATATAAAATACAAAATGAGTAATTTCAACGTTTATCATTTAACTGCAGAGGAATGGATGAACCCATGAAAGTAAAACCTACACACACACACACACACACACACTGAATCATTAAGCCCTTCCATTTCAGCATCTCTTGTTGTCAGTGGAGAAATCATTTTTCTGCCTCGATTTCCTCCTTGCAATCGGCACTTTCCAACCGCTCACTTTCCACCAACACATCATCACTCATTCTTTAACGAGGTCTAGAACCCTCATTGATCCAGCTATTTGTGTATCAATACATTTTGTCGCTCCTTCTTACTTCTGCTTTCTCCATCCTTTTGATCCTTCCTATTTCACATGTACTACATATGCAGTACATATGAAAAGCCCAAGTGGGGGTCTACGTATTCTGATTCAGTTTTAATTTCCAAGGATTTATTCTAATGCATCTCTCTCTCTCTCTCTCTCTCTCTCTCTCTCTCTCTCTCTCTCTCTCTCTCTCTCTCTCTCTCTTTATATATATAAATATATATGTGTGTATGTGTGTCTCAAATGTCAAAAATAATTCTAATCACAATGTCTTGGTCACTTCCTAAGCAGATAAAAAGTGAGAATAACGGATCAAGTTGATGTCAGATAAACAAATCATTAAAAAACATAAACAGGCGGACTGGAGAAGTCAACACCAGAGAACGAGGAATACCAACGGAGAGTACGGATGAATATTTTAAATCGGAGGAGGAGGCACGGCATTCTGAACGAACGCAAAGCCATTAACGTCTGAGGACGGGCTAGAATTCCTATCGCTTTAAGTCTATTTTTACTTAGACAGAAAGCCGACAGAACGTTATGAAAGGGGAAAGAATTAAAACCATTTTAAACTGAATTTCCTCGGCCTGGTAAGCCGTCAATATCAAAGGAAAAAATGAGAATTCTTGGGACAGAGAGAGAGAGAGAGAGAGAGAGAGAGAGAGAGAGAGAGAGAGAGAGAGAGAGAGAGCGCCTATGTCGTGCCGAGCCGCCACTTGGAAGACAAACAATTCCAGCCTCCCCGTGAGCAACCTCTGGGAACTGATGAGTCGACGAGAAAGTTGTCTACAAAGGATGACGTCGCCTTTAAATGATCCCGCGACTCTTTGATCTAATTTGTTGATTGGCCTGGACCAAGGACCAGCAGCGTTACCATCCATCCCGTCCTTAAGACACGTCTCATCGACTCCGACGGACGGACGGACGCTCTTTGACGCCCTCCAGAAGACAGATTGGCCTGAACCAAGGACTAGAAGCAATACCATCTATCTCGTACTTAAGACACGTCTCATCACGTGTCATCGGCCCCAACGGACGGACGGAAGGACGGACGCGCTACGGAAGACAGACAGACAGACAGACAGACAGACAGGCAAGCAGACGTATTCGGTGCAAAACGCAAACCGCCGACATTTATTGATCGTATATTCTATGAACTCCGACACCTGACGCACCTGAAGGAGAGACAAGAAACCCATACAAGCGGACTCCTATTGTGAGCTGGATGTCACCTTTAACTCTCCATGCACTGAGAAAAATAAAAGAAAGTTTTCCGAGTAATTTTTCACGAAGATATATAACAAAAAGAAAGCAGGAGATGAGAAGAAGAAGAAGAAGAAGAAGAAGAAGAAGAAGAAGA
>NC_089744.1:78998516-79063516 GCF_040412425.1 Macrobrachium rosenbergii | reverse complement strand
AATAAGCACTCAAACACATGCTATAAGCGTAGCATTTTATTTGTAAGGTTTAGCTGCATCTGCTAGAAGCATTTTCACAACGTAAGAGACAAACAAACAAGTTACAAAGATAAAAATATTACTTTTTAAAACCTTTGTCAAGTAGGAAAGGGAACTTAGCATAAATACATAATCTGAAAAAGGTATATATAAAAATATTTCTTTTTAAAACTTTTGTCAAGTAGGAAAGGGAACTTAGCATAAATATACAATTTGAGAAAGGTATATACGGGAATAGGTGTTTCGTTTTTGCGGTTACGAGCTCATTAAGTACTCGATGGAAATAGTGGGATGGAAAACAATCGTTGCGGAAAGAATTTGCCGAGAACTCTACTTCTTTATGAAAGGCTGACCAGCTGGAAGTCAGAGAATACGCTCTGTGGAGGAGGGTAGAGAGAGAATTCAACTTAAAATTGAAATTGCACGAGCCATAAAAATTGGTGCTCAGCCCTGTAAAAGTATTTTTCCTATGAATGCTGGTTTGAAACCCAATATCTTCCCTAGTGATACGTGAATCTAAAAATGATAGAGTTACGACAAAAGTTTAAAAAAGAAATGTATAAATTTAATTCATCATGAATTCCCAGCTGTTAATCTGAAGTTGATCCCACGAAATCCTCTAAATATACGGTCTTTTTTCAGAGTGAAGGACAGACTGGGCTTTTCCTTGACATCCAACATTATTTATAAAAAAATATACCTGGCCCAGATGTAGTCTGGGAACCTACGTTGGATGTACGAGGAGGCTTCTCAAGGTCCGTTTCTGCTCCCATCAACGTGTCTCAGCTTCAAGATGGGTTGCACATTGCCCAATCCCGAACTATCCAATGTTCGGAACGCTTCTCAGATTTGTGGTACCCGCTTGGATGTAAATGATTTTAAAATTATTGGATCTGCCAGTAAAGACGACGAGTTGATAGTGTTAGAATCGCTTTTTATAAAAACTGATGTACCAACACTAAACAACCAATTGTCGTCCACACAACTGTTTACAGCATAATTGCCTGTCTGTTTACTCTCCACATTCGCTATAGATATCTTTCGTATGTTTATTTTCTCCCTGTCTTTTTAGCCACTTTTTAGCTCTGACCTTGGTAGGTGTTCCTTTCAAGTTCTTGTTTTAATTTTTGTATACGTAAATGTTAAAAATTTTTTAAAGTTTTCTTCCGCTGTATAAGTGACGTTTTAAGTATTTATAGTCTAATTTCCCAGCCCTGAGGATGCATCATGCAATGCAAAACGTTGTCATAATAAACTTAATACTTGTGAGAGACATACATGTCTTTACCTCTTCAACCTGATATCTTCTTCGTTTAACGTGCTTTTTCCCATTTTTCATAAGATGGGGTAAGCACGATGCCTTCTATTGAAGGACTTTGATTTGGCGTTGGGGTAAGCCGCAGCCTCGATCGGCTGCCCTGCCTGACATTGCTTAGACCCCGGTAGCACATGTGTATATGTATATATACAGACATACATATATATCTATATGTATATATATATATATATATATACATATATATATATATATATATACATATATATATATATATATATATATATATATATATATATATATATATATATACACACACACACATTAAGAAATCACAAAAGTAAGCGCGTTTTGTTTATTAGCTGTAGGTCCAGTTGCTAGGTAACCAATTGGTTCTTAGCCGCGTAAAATAAATCTAATCCTTCGGGCCAGCCCTAGGAGAGCTGTTAATCAGCTCAGTGGTCTGGTTAAACCAAGGTATACTTTTTGAAGCCACTGGGAAAGTTCAAAATGAAATGACAGTGCCAAGTACTTTCGTGTATTTTAACACGAAAGTACTTGGCATTCTGTCCTTTCATTTTGAACTTTCCCAGTGGCTTTTCATATATATATATACTGTATATATATACATATATATATAAATGTGTGTGCGTTTGTTTATTTATTTGTCTGCCAACAGAAACATCAGACAAAATCAAGAGTGATATTCATGTACATAAAAAGTACACATAATACTAAATTATTTAAATATCACTAAAACAACTTTCTAAAAATAATTATATACTTATGCACGTAACATAACCATGGCAAGTCAACACACATGATGTAACATTAATCTGCGTGGCCACAAGCCTTTGCCCAACGGAACGATGAAATTGATGAGAAATTCCTTTAAAATTATTTCTCGACTAGGCTCAAGTAGGCGGTTGCCATGGCGACCAACGCCTTTTCAATTCCTAAAAGACTGCTTGAGTTTCAATTTTTTTTTTTTAAATTAAATGATTGGAAACACCATCAGTCCATTTCCACATATGAATCTAAAGAGATTATATTCTTTTTATTCATATTTTCTTAATCGAAGATATAAATGTTCTGCATGTAGGCCATACGCTTAAGCATAAGGGATCTATGCATATTTACTCGTTTTCTCGATACATCTATACATAAACACATCTTTGGTCACCAAACTTGTCAGTCTAGTGTCCTAAACACAATTCTGATCCACAAATTATTCAGACTATGACTTTAGTTTTCTGCCAAAAAAGTCGGATAAAAAACAATTTATTATCATAAAATCCTTACTCCTTTTTTTTTTTTTTTAGACGTGTTCGGTCATGGAACCAGGATTAGTTTAGACAGCATAATGCCTGATATTCTTTCCTGAGCTTCAGAAATTCCTGCCAGTTTGAGAACATGGACACTGAATTTGTCAAGATAAAATAAACTCTACTGAGTTAAAGCGATTTATATGTAAAAAGTCAGAAAAGACATTTTTCGGGTTATCATAATAGTAAATACAAAACTGGCAATTTAACATTATCAAGAATTCAATGTTACAATGATATATGTGTGAATATATGCAGCACATGCGCGTCTAGGTTGATAAATACGTACACATGTCTGGAAAATCAATTTAAAAAACTACAGCACACACACACACACACACACACACACACAGAGAGAGAGAGAGAGAGAGAGAGAGAGAGAGAGAGAGATGCCTACCCTTAACTAAGAATGACGCAACAGTAGATCAAAGCGCATCACCGTCATACTAAGATGTCTGAATTCGGGGAGTTCTCGACGCTACGGAAATTCCATTCATTTATGCATGCGGTGCTACACCACTTTCCCATTTCGGCGATCATATAACATCTCTGCTCGTATTATCTTGAGGATGGCTCAGGACTTGGATGAAGTTTTATCCATTACTTCCTACGCTGTGGCTTTACAATATTTAGAAACAGAAATGGCAAGGGATCAGAGAGCAGTTGAATTATAACTCCTAGAAACCCAGTATTTTATCAGGAATGTGTCTGTAGTTTGTTCAGCCTAAACTGGGTCAGAAAAATATAGTTCTGATCGTCATAAAACACAAATATTATTTCCCGTTATTCATAACAAAAAGTAAGTTCAGTAAAGTTCTTTTACAAGAATTTTTTTTATATAGAGCTTAAACCAAAATAAAAAAAAATGTCATTAATAGAAATCCCTAAGAAATATATGATGCAGATCTCCAAACATCACGTTTCATCTCGTCAATGTGATATGCAATCAAGAAAAAAATTCAACGTATCTTCGGTACATCTGAAGGCATATTTTTATGAGCAGTTTGTTCAAGATTATATTTTGCTTAAAGAATAATGTACATTATACTTTGTCCATAATTTGAAACTTAGCAGTAACACTGTATTCGAAATATTATCGATTGTAATATGTCTGTATGAGTAATGCAGTAGTAAGATATTCCTATACTTTGTGGTTGACATTTTGATAAACCTACTGTACGGTGGAAGAAAAACATTATGGAAAGATTCACAATAATAATATAATATAAAACATATGGTTTATTTCCCTCATTATACATGGTTCATCTACTAATCCCGCTAAACTCTAGCAATTACTGTTAAAATTTTACCCATATAACTTGTGAAATCTCAAAATGATTACTGACTCAAGGTAAGAGCTCCCTGAAAGTCTTAATCTTATTTTGTAAAGAAAAAATTAGTTTCTGTGCGCAGAAGTTAAGGTCAATGCTGTAACAAGAGACTTCCTTGCAACAAGACACAAAAATAAAATTACAAAAGAAATATGAATATGTATTTAGTTGCATTTAATTAATTAAATAAAAAGACAAATTTCAGGAGACATTCCTGATCAACTAGTCAAAAAAATTCGTGAGATGAGCTGATATTCCAAACATATTTTCTAATCTCCTCCCTTCCTAAACAATCTGATACCGAAAAAAAAATTAAACAAAAACCTCGTGTAATGAACTCTTCAGTCAATATACTTTTTCCAATGAGTGGTTAATTTGAGTGATGAATGTTTTATGTCATTGTATAAACCTTAATTCCAATAACATGTTAATGAGGTCTCAGTGTTCCTCCTTTGCGACCCTTACAATCACTTAACTTCCTCCTCCTCCTCCTCCTCCTTCTCCTCCTCCACTTCTCCTCATCTTCATCCCAATCGACAAATGACTGTAATGCAGTGACGTAAAAACCCTTGTCCGAATGTCAACATCATTCAATTAATCTCTGCTCGGTTGATTAGAATACCACGTCCCGATGCGTGAGCGAGACTCCGGCCGCGTTCTTTCGATTCGTGAGCGGACCAGGAAACCGTTAACCCAGACAGTTCGAGTCCTAAATTCGAAATACGTCGACGATAATGGAAACTCTGGGAGCGGACGATGACTCCAAAGTTCCTCTGTGATGGAGACGTCCAGCCGCCGCGCACCGATTCGGAGAAGTTCATCGGCAAACAACGGAACATATGCAACCGTCTGTGCCTTGGGGAAATAGTCCTTGCGCTGGAAAATATATTCGGATATCTGCATTGTTTGTGCGACTAGGGAACGAGATATGTGATTGTGGCACAAAAGGACTCCATGCAAACAATATGAAAGCACAATAGTGCCTATTTTGCCGGACATTTCATCTCGAATTAAATTCTTTAAAAATAGTCGGAGACGTAATGCAGCACTAAGATTCTTGAGAGAGAGAGAGAGAGAGAGAGAGAGAGAGAGAGAGAGAGAGAGAGAGAGGAGAGAGAAGGGGGGTGAGGGGGAATCTGCCTCTTTAAAGTCACAAGGCTAAAGCTGGCAACTTGAATAAAAGGTTTTTTTGTTTCTGACATTGCAACAGAAGATTAAATAGTATTTTTTTTTCTGTTAAAAAAAAGTCAGTACGGTAGTCATTCCTCTGTGTCTACTGGGGGAGATGAAAATATTGAATTTTTGAATTTGTAAGTCAGTCATTGAACTTAAAGTCCTACTTAAGTTACCTTATAACCGGGCCACATGCAATAGCGCATTTTACATACAATTTATGCAACGCGAAAGTCTGCTCTTCTGTCAGGGTTGTAATTAAGCTAAGAGACCCAGTAATCACCAATATTAACAAGGAAACCAAAAAAGTACCTTTAATCATGACTCATAAGTAACCCAAAGAAGCGTTAACTAATAAGGAAACTAAAATGGGGAACTATATACGTATCTGTTATCATGACACTCCAATGGTAACTCAGACAATATGGGATTTTTTTTAATTGCGCACTAGACACGTTAATAATTCGTTTCTTTAAACGCTAAAATAATACTGGAGGACAAAACGGAATTAGTAACAGACCTCAACCGAATAATCATAGTACCCAAACCAATAAAAACATCCGGAGCGTATATCCATGAGATTCAATTCGGAAACAGAATATAAAAAAATAATCTTAGGACTTGAAGAAGGGACCAAACTTTGTGCCAGTAAACGAATCCGGACCTAATCAGGAGACTCGAAGCGTAACTACCGCAATGCCACGATGATGATGATGATGATGATGATGATGATTAATATTATTATTATTATTATTATATTAAACTGCAAATCTATTTGGAAAAGCAGGATGCTACAAGCCCGAAGGTTCCCATAGGGTTAGCAGCCCTCTACGAGAAAAACAAGTAAAAAATGCGCCGAAGTTTCTTCGGCGCAATCGAGTTTTCTGTACAGCCGCTACAGCGTATAATCAAGGCCACCGAAAATAGATCTATCTTTCAGTGGTCTCGGTACAAAGCTGTAAGCCGCGGCCCAGGAAACTTTAACGACGGCCTTGTGTTGGCCTGGCCTTTGTCGTTGCCAGACGCACGATTATGGCCTAAATTTAACCTTAAATAGAATAAAAACTACCGAGGCTAGACGGCTGCAATCTGGTATGTTTGATGATTGGAGGGTGGATGATCTACATAACAATTTGCAGCCCTCTAGCCTCAGTAGTTTTTAAGATATGAGGGCGGACGGAAAAAAGTAAGGACGGACAGACAAAGCCATCTGGATAGTTTTTTTTTTTTTTCAGAAAACTAAAAATCAGAAGATAAAACGATTAAAACTTTAAAACTGCAAAAAGAAACTACTGTGAGGCGGCTCAGCAACAATGAATTTGCACCTGCTTAGAATTTCAAAAGTTCAGACAATTCACCTATGCGACTAGGGAAGCTGTCCATGACTTGCTCACACCTGGAACAGCAATTCTAGAGAACTGTGAGGATACTGAACCTCACTTGGAAAAGCCAAGCCAGTTAGAATTAATTGTATGTGCTGTATCGTGTAGCCTTAGAGGGTCTGAAAAATTTTATAAAGTATATATACGCAATGATCTAATCGAACGGCGGTGCTAGAGATTAGTGGTAAGATATGGTATGAGAAAGTTCAATGGAAGCCAAATTTCTATCCGATACACAGTGATCTAATCAAATGACGGTGCTAGAGATTAATAATGATATCTGGAATAAGATCAAGTAGAAGTCAAACTTCATCCGAAAATTCGCGTTGCAAGTCAACTGCTGAAGAACAAACAAGTCATGTCCCCTTTAGCACAGTCACTTTCCAGATTAATTCAAATCATTACGCCTGAACAATGAAATATCTGTAATCCTTGCACTTAAAACGTCTGCCCATGCCTTGAATTATGAGCTTCAAATTCAGCACTATCCGGAGGGCACATTTCAGCTGCAGTATATCCATGTATATTTCACAGCAGCAAGAGCTCGCAAATATTGTTTAGTTCAAGCACGAGCCGAAAGAA
The DNA here is from genome assembly GCF_040412425.1 of Macrobrachium rosenbergii. Lineage (NCBI taxonomy): Eukaryota > Metazoa > Arthropoda > Malacostraca > Decapoda > Palaemonidae > Macrobrachium > Macrobrachium rosenbergii. The sequence goes on along the minus strand of NC_089744.1, from coordinate 79,056,408 downwards.
ACTCGCTGTACATCAACCAACACGAGTCGCTCTTTTGCCAACTTGCAGTTTGAGCTCAGCGAAATTAAATTCTCCACTGATAAATGTGGACCAACAAGCGATGACAATAAAAGAGGCTGAATCATAACGAGAGGTGCCCCGAAGCAGTTCACCTCAACGATAAAAAAATGAGAGAGAGAGAGAGAGAGAGAGAGAGAGAGAACTAAAACATGGAGAATCTCTTTGGAACTCCTTTGAAGCTGTTAGCGTACTTCGTCCTAAGATCTGAATTACCTTCCAAACACTTTGAAGACTTTCTTGTTATCCATTAAGGCAAAATGTGCGTGTTTGTGTGTCGAGAGAGAGAGAGAGAGAGAGAGAGAGAGAGAGAGAGAGAGAGAGAGAGATCAACTTTCATTTCATCTCTTTTAAACAAGAGAGACTCGCATCATCCAGAATGCCAATATAAAAAAAAAGGAGGGTTCAAAACTCATCAGTTTGCAAGTGTTTCGAAACGCGCGATCATCAAAGGGATGCGATGATGAAAAAGTTATTGCGTCATTTACCTTTGATGTCGCCGACGGCAAACGACAAATCTAAAAAGGCGACCTCGAAGAACACACAAAACGCCCGTGGGCTAATCGACTCCCAGAGCCAATCCACGATATACACTTGCTTAAGAAGAGGAAGAAAGAAAGAAAAAAAAAGAGTGGAGAGGGTGGTAGGAGGAGGAGGAGGTGGAGGTCGTCTGGGTAGGTGGACAGATGACAACAGAAGTATACGACGTCCTGCAAGAGCCTCTCTCTCTCTCTCTCTCTCTCTCTCTCTCTCTCTCTCTCTCTCTCTCTCTGTAGCCTGTGCAAGGCGTGAAACATCTCCTAAGAGATTCTAATATTCACTTTGAGCGACCAGGGGCAAGCGAAGCATCAAACGGAAATATAAGCTTTTGAAGATCTCTTTTATGTCTCGTTTAAAATCGGTCTTTGACGGAGGTAAAAAATTAAAACCCAAGAAAAGACTTGTAATAATAATCTCTTTAGAGAGTCAGGGCGAAGTAGAGACAGGGTAAACAGAGGGGAAAGGGCACTGCGTGGGGGAAGGGGCGAAGGGAGAGGGAACCCCACAAGGGAAGACGGGTAGGGGTAGGAGTAAGTGTGAGAAGAATGGTTGAAGGATAATGCCAAAAGAAACAGTTGGATTACAATACACGGCCTGTATGAATATACGTAAGCAAAGTCGATGATTCTGCATTATATATATATATATATATATATATATATATATATATATATATATATATATATATATATATATTAGGCAGGAGAAGGGCGCAGGAACACATACAGATCCAGTACATACATTTATTGTCGACGCGTTTCTTGACCCGTGGTCACATCACCAGGACATCTACAGTTATAATGTAAAAAGGGCCATTCAGCATATATAGTTAAAAGTAAACATACACAAAACATAAAAAACTTAAAATGGAAAATATTTAAACTTAAACAATCACACTCAAATACATTTACACATTAAAAAACCCAATAAAAGAAAAATTAAAATGAACTTAATAAAAAAACTGAACTTAATAAAGAGGAATTTAAAAATAAACTTAAAAGGGAAAGTAGGAGGCGCACCTCTCAGGGTGAAAGGGGAAAACACACTAAAAGAAAACAGCATAAAAACAGAAGGAGGAGGCGGACAAATATAAACAAACAATCGAGTCATGCTATGAACAGGGGAACAGCCGATAATTAGCAATTTAACGTCGGTACAATTCTTTTGATATTCAGACTTTCCAAGAGAAGCAGTTCTCCAGGTTCCTTAGCTTGGCCAATTGTTCTGAAGTTGTCGTATTTTATTGATGTCTTGCAACCTCGGGATTAAACAATATATATGCTGAATGCCCCTTTTTCCATCATAACTGTAGATGTCCTGATGATGTGACCACTGGTCAAGAAACGTGTCAACAATTAATGTATGGAATGGATCTGTATGTGTTCCTGCGCCCTTCTCCTGCCTACTATAGTGCCCTCCGATGTGTGAATTATTTATATATATATATATATATATATATATATATATATATATATATATATATATATATATATATATATATTCAGTTTATTCAGGAAGAGAAAGACGGAATGAAGGGGGCGAAATAAGGCAGACACGTGCCTGAAACATCACCTTGCATAAGTGAAGCGTAAAAAAAAAAGAATGATTTTCTCATTACACCCCTAACTTAGAGGAAAGGCTAAAAGGCAGATTTGCGTGCATGTACACAGAAACACGCACATACTATATATATTTATATAGCCTATACACCTACATATATGCATGCATACATATACAGTATATATGTATATATATATATATATATATATATATATATATATATATATATATTCAGTTTGTTCAGGAAGAGAAAGACGGAATGAAGGGGGTGGGGGCGAAATAAGGCAGACACGTGCCTGAAACATCACCTTTGCATAAGTGAAGCGTAAAAAAAAAAAAAAAGAATGATTTTCTCATTACACTAACTTAGAGGAAAGGCTAAAGGCAGATTTGCGTGTATGTACACAGAAACACGCACATACTATATATATTTATATATACACCTACATATATGCATGCATACATATACAGTATATATGTATATATATATATATATATATATATACATATATATATATATATATATATATATATATATATATATATATATATATATATATATATATATATATATGCAGGAATTATGATTTCACAAATTCTAGTGAAATATGTACATACTGTATGAGTGTGTGTGTATGTGCGTATAAAGGTAAGAAAGTAAACATATCGACAGGGAAAAAGAATATGGAAATTCACTAAGACTGATTACCTCCAAACACTACAAGCCTGAAATGACGAAGAAAAGACTTCAGACTCTGCGAGTCACTGGACTATGACAACTACAAAGTCTCTCTCTTCGCCGCGAGAATAGAACAAAGGTGAAATTAGTAATATTATCAACCTCATTTTACTATCGATTCGTAATATAATCCATTATTGCAAGTTCCTTTTCAAAACACTAAGGAGAAGCATCATTCGTTTATGAAGATCTTCGCTATACAATTAACGAACAGAAGCGTCCGTAACATTTGTGCCTAGTGAACTGAACAAGGTCAAGAAGAGGCATTAAAAAGAATCCCTTTCCGCTAGTTCCAAACTCGAAAAAAGAGAGGAAATCTAAAGGTGGTTCCTGATATCTTCCCTTCAACAAGCTTTTCTCGGACCTCCGAAAGGGGTCGAGATTCCCTAGACGGGCAAGATGCAATCCACTCCTGACGGACCTAATCACGAAGGGCCTCCTCCTCCTCCTCAGAGACTACTGTTAAGGGCATTAAGGGAATTCAGGGACAGTCCGAAAGAAACTGTTTACAATTCAGCAGCAAAGTCCTGGGCGTTAGCGCAAGTGACTACAGCAGAAGGGGCTGAACGAAAACAAAAGTTGCAGGAGAATAATTATAAGGGGATAACGCTCTACGTACACGGAATAAAAGGGTACTCACAGGAGCAGGGAAAAAGCCCTTTGAAAAAAACACTATTAAGGAGGGGGTCATAGGCGTGAAAGGAAAAAGCACGACTGGCTACACAAGAGTTACTCCAGCGTTGGGGGGAGCTGAAATTGTGAAGGGTCTACTTTATTACTCTAAGGTGTGGCGTTATGTAGGGTGCCTCAGGCTTGCGTAAAGAAAACTAAACTCACGAGTCTGAGTAAGCTACCCCAGGATTTGGCGTCCCAAAAAACATTCCAGATGTACGAAAACAAAATAATGGTCAGAGAAACGCTGGGACCGTCGGACTGACAAAAACATAGAAAACAAACAATTCTTCCCTAGTGTTATTTCCTTGGGAGGTAAAATATATGCATTATTTACATGATTCCATTGAAAAACCTGCCTTGCAAAGAACGTTACCATGCCTACCGAGCCATATAATCCCACTCAAAAATAAAAGAACAAAGAAGATAAAAAGAAATGCAGGCGAAATAACAACCTTACTTCACTTTCATTGTTATTAACAACAGTTCTCAGTTCATGCGTGCAGCAGTGTAAGCAAATCATACGCAAAAGAACGAAAAAGTATTCGCCTTTCCCAAAGAGGATAAAAAGAAATAAGGGCGAAATAGAAACCTTATTTCATTACACTGTTCTCAGTTCGCGCGTGTAGGAATGTAAGCAAATCATAATTATACTTAAACCGTAAATTCACATTTTTCTGACCACAGAAGTTCGTTTCATCTCAAAGAAAAATATTACTCAAATGGCGATTTCACACAACGAAAGCCACCGGCACAGTCACAATTCCACGATCACCCATTTTATAAATGAACATACGCTCAATCACTATCCTTACTCTACAGTCTAAACCTGACAATGAGCGATAAGGATTTTTTCGCATTTATTTCATTTATTCATTTATTTTAGTTTGTTTTATGTACATACGAGTATAACCGCAAAACATGCACATCGTATTACTCAGAAATACCTCACGGATAAAACCATTCCAACACTACAATTAAAATGAGAGAGAGAGAGAGAGAGAGAGAGAGAGAGAGAGAGAGAGAAATTCATGATATCTTGAGAGAGAGAGAGATAGTTCATGATATCCTGAGAGAGGGCCAGAGTTCATTACAAGGTGAGAGAGAGAAATTCATGATATCTTGAGAGAGAGAGAGAGAGAGAGAGAGAGAGAGAGAGAGAGAGAGAGAGAGAGAGAGAGAGAGAGAGAGAGAGAAAGTTCATGATATCTTGAGAGAGGGAGAGAGTTCATTATATGGTGAGAGAGAGAAATTCATGATATCTTAAGAGAGAGAGAGAGAGAGAGAGAGAGAGAGAGAGAGAGAGAGAGCTCATGATATCTTGAGAGAGGGAGAAAGTTCATGGTATCTTGAGAGAGAGAGAGAGAAAGTTCATGATATCTTGAGAGAGAGAGAGAGAGAGAGAGAGACCTTACAGACCTTACAGACCTTACAATTCGTTCGGGTTGCCCCAGGTCCCTCAGTGTGAGGCACCTTTGATGTCTACCAGAGAGTTGCTAACGCATCTTCCGGTATATTTTGCATCTTCCAGTCTTGGATGGTCTGGGATGCATCTTAGATATTTGTCGAGCTTATTCTTAAACACATCTACGCTCACTCCTGTTATGTTCCTCAGATGAGCTGGTAGCGCATTGAATAGACGCTGCATTATCGATGCTGGTGCGTGGTGGATTAATGTCCTTTGTGCTTTCCTTAATTTTCCTGGTATAGTTTTTTGGCACTATTAATCTACCTCTGCTTGCTCTTTTGATAATTTTAGTTCCATGATGTTTTCGGTAATTCCTTCTATCTGTTTCCATGCTTGAATTACCATGTAGCGTTCTCTTCTCCTTTCAAGACTATATAAATTTAAGAATTGTAGTCTTTCCCAGTAGTCAAGGTCCTTAACTTCTTCTATTCTAGCTGTAAATGACCTTTGTACACTCTCTTCTTTATTTGTGCAATATCCTTTTGGTAGTGTGGGTACCATATTATATTGCAATATTCAAGTGGACTACGTACGTACGTTTTATAAAGCATAATCATGTGTTCAGCTTTTCTTGTTTTGAAGTGCCGGAACAACATTCCCATTTTTGCTTTGCATTTTGCCAATAGAATTGCTATTTGATCATTGCATAACATATTCCTATTCAACATCACACCAAGGTCTTTAACTGCTTCCTTGTTTGTGATTGTCTCATTATTAGGTCCTTTATATGCATATAGCATTCCTACTTTATCACCATAGTTCATTGATTCAAATTTATCAGAGTTAAATACCATCCTATTTATCTCTGCCCATTTATATATTTTGTCTAGGTCTCTTTGTAGCGAGTTCCTATCTTCATCACAAGCAATTTCTCTACTTATTCTTGTGTCATCTGCGAAACTTCTTACTACTGAGTCCTTAACATTACTGTCTATGTCTGCAATCATAATCACAAACAGCAATGCAGCTAACACCGTACCCTGTGGTACACCGGATATTACCGTAGCTTCATCCGATTTCTCATCGTTTGCAATCACTATCTGTTTTCTATTTTGCAAAAAATTCTTTTATCCATCTTCCTACTTTGTCAACAATGTTATGTTTTCTAATTTTTTTCGCTAATATATTATGATCTACCTTGTCAAAAGCTTTTGCAAAGTCTAGGTAAACCACATCTGTATCTTTTCATTTATCATATTTTTATATATGCTTTCATGGTGGACTAACAGTTGGGTTTGTGTACTTTTCCAGGTACAAAACCATGTTGTCCTATATTGAACAATCTATTTTTCCTTAAATGTTTCATTATATTTTTTTACCCTTTCATATACTTTCATAATATGAGATGTCAGACTCACAGGCCTATAATTACTTGCCTCTAGTCTTGAACCACTTTTGAAAGTAGGAGTAATATATGCTAATTTATGCTCATCATAAATCTTGCCTGTATCTATACTTTGTCTTAATAATATTGCTAGCGGCTTTGCGATTGAATGAACCACTTTCTTTAACAATATGGCAGGTACTCCATCTGGTCCTGCTGCTGATACATTTTTAATTTCATTAATAGCCTGCACAATATCGGCTTCTGTAATATCTATATCTGATAAGTATTCAGTATTTTCATCTCTTATTTCTGTATCATTATCTTCATTGTCAATTCTAGGTGTAAATTCACTCTTATATCTTTCTGCTAATATGTTACATATGTCCTTTTTCATTCGTTAATCGCCCTTCAATTCTTAGAGGGCCTATTTCTACTCTTATTTTATTCATCTTTTTGCATATGAATAAAAATTTTAGGGTTTTGCTTGATATTTTGTAGTGTCATTTCTTCTAGGTTCCATTTTTCATTTTCTTTTTGATTGTATAATCTTTGTTCTGCATTTTCTATCTTACTTTTTAGTTCCATCACTTTCCATGCATTCTTTTCTTTTGCAAGAGCTTTTTCCACTTTCTAATTTTCTGGAACAAGATCCTTCTGTCTCTTGGAATTCGTGACTGATGCTTACTTTTTTTTCTTTTCTTCGGTATATATTTTCCACTATTTCCTCTAATATTTTATATAATATATCAGTATTTACCTGTATATCATCACTTACAAATATGTTTTCCCATTCTTTGTTTAATTCTTCATTTATTTTTGACCAATTTATATTCTTACTATAGAAATTGTATTTCCATATCCTTCCCATTTTTCGTCTCTTGCTTTTCTTTGTTTTCGTATGTTCTGGAACGGACTGTTAGTTCTATGACATTATGGTCCGAAATACTCGTGTTATATACTATTATTTCTTTAACATAGTTCACCTCATTCACAAATACTAGGTCTAAAATATTATCCTTTCTTGTTGGTAGGTGATTTATTTGCTGAATGTTATGTTCTAGTAGCATATCTAATAGCTTTTCAAATTGCCTGTTATCTTCTGCACTACTATTGCTCTCTTTTTATATGTATAAATACAACCGCAGTCTCCTATTCGTTCTTTCCATTCTACAAAAGGAAAGTTAAAGTCTCCATTTAGGAGTATAGTCCAGTCCTTGTGATTTCTACATATTTCATCCAATTTTTCAATTATTATGTCAAACTCTTTAGTATTAGGGGTCTATATATTACAATGTTCACTAATTTTTCAGATTCAAATTCTACCGCTATTAATTCACATTCTGTGTTACTATATTTCTCACAGATTTTTCCTTGATTGGCATCTCTCCCATATATCGCTGTTCCCCTTGATTTCTATTTTTCTATCTGATCTATAAGTTTGAAACCCTTTATCTGGTCATCATTACCAGTCTCTTTGGGAATACCAGGTTTCACTTATATTCAATATTTCTATTTTTTTCATTTTGGGTCAGTTCTTCTAAGAACTCTATCTTTCTTTTTGAGTTACTCGAAACTAGACCCTGCGCGTTCATCACTATGATGGTTTGCATATTATCTCCATTATCTAATATGGGTAATAATAAGGATTTTCCATGTCTCTTTCCTGTTCTGATATGTTGATCTTTTTCATTTCCAGAAATTCGTACATTAAAAAAATCCAACTTTTCCATTATATTTGTTCTTCCAGCTTCATATTTATTCACTTTGTGCATAAACCTGCACTTATCTCCATATCTGCACCATCCCCTTGCATCATAGATACATTGCTTGTTCCTTGTGCTATATCTAGGTGCTGATGGCTCATATCGTGGTGCTGACTTTTCATAATGTGTTGTTGGCTTGCTTTTGCCTTCATCACATGATCTTTGTTCTTTTCTTTATTTGTTTCATTTTTACCTTTGGTTTTTATATGTATTTGATTTTGATTTTGGTCTTTCATGGCTACAGGATGCATGTACCTACATTTCTTATTAAACCTACATCCATTTCCTTCTTTCCAGTTTCTACATATTTTTGGATGTAGATCTCTGCATTCCTCTTCATAGCCATCTAGATATGCACATTTGCCATAGATCTCATAATTGTGACATATCTTGGGATGTTTGTAATAACATCTTTCACCAAACCTGCAATTCCCTCTTTCAAAAGGGTGCATACTGTGTCTTTCTTTTCTTTTTCTTTTTCTTGTTCATTCCCTCAGTATGGAGATCCGGTACAACCTCTTTGGGATTTTATTTTGATTTATCAGGTCATAATTTATTTCTTCATATGTATGTTGCTGTATTGCCTCATATGTAGAATCTATGAGTTTCTCTGCATCCATACTATTATCCTGTTCTTTGTTTTCATTAATCTTTTCTCTCTCTTCAGTCTTATTTTCTTCTCTATTTTCCTCTTCTTCCTCTTCTTCATCCTCCACAATCTGTACATTAAGTCTTGATTTAATGACCTTGTCTATCCATACTAGACATGTTGAGCAAAATATTTTTGTGTCCTTATTTCTATTTTGCTCAACTTCAGCACATGACGGGTGTGTCGGTACGTGTCCAAGCATAGCATTTCCTAATCAGGTTTTTGTGGATTTACAATGCTATACCACACTCTACATAGTTTACATGCTTTAGGCATCCGTTTGCCTATTGCATCAATCAATATATTCACTAATTCCACCTTACTTATTTTCTTTGATGGAATGTGTTGATTTTTGTAGATTTTCTTTATAAGTCTTTTGATAACTTGAACTTTCATTGGTATCCCTTCTATTATTTTCATTATATTTTCTATAGATTTGCTCCAGTTTGAAGGATCGTATCCTTTCAATATGTCTGTGAATGTTTTCACATCTTTTTAGTCAATGTTGCAATTCATCTCCACGATCAGCAAACCAAGTTCCCTTCCTGCCAATTCATCATATTGAATATCTCCGATGCAAGCTAGATTTCTCCACCTTTTTGCCACTGTTGGCTGATTCCTCCATGATTTTCTGATTTTATTAATTCACTCGTAGACAACTTATTAGACGGTTTTTCGCTCTAATCTGATATTAAGCTAATCACCGATAGTTCACGAACACTTTTAGCTATATTTCATTCGCTAATTGTATGTAAAACGCGTATTATCGGGTAGATTATCCAGACCATGAACGATTACGTCTCACCGAGAGAATGTCACATCAGAGAGAGAGAGAGAGAGAGAGAGAGAGAGAGAGAGAGAGAGAGAGAGAGAGAGAGAGAGAGAGAGAGAGAGAAAGTTCATGATATCTTGAGAGAGGGAGAGAGTTCATTATATGGTGAGAGAGAGAAGTTCATGATATCTTGAGAGAGAGAGAGAGAGAGAGAGAGAGAGAGAGAGAGAGAGAGAGAGAGAGAGAGAGAGAGAGAGAGATCTTGAGAGAGAGAGAGAAAGTTCATGATATCTTGAGAGAGGAGAAAGTTCAATATCTTGAGAGAGAGAGAGATGATATCTTGAGAGAGAGAGAGAGAGAGAGAGAGAGAGAGAGAGAGAGAGAAGAGAGAGAGAGGGAGAGAGAGATTATATGAGAGTGAGAGAGAGTTCATGATATCTTGAGAGAAGAGAGAGAGAGAGAGAGAGAGATTATATGATATCCTGAGAGAGGGAGAGAGTTCATTATATGGTGAGAGAGAAATTCATGATATCTTAAGAGAGAGAGAGAGAGAGAGAGAGAGAGAGAGAGAGAGAGAGAGAGAGAGAGAGAGAGAGAGAGAGTTCATGATATCCTGAGAGATGGAGAGAGTTCATTATATGATGAGAGAGAGAAATTAGTAATATCTTGAGAGAGAGAGAGAGAGAGAGAGAGAGAGAGAGAGAGAGAGAGAGAGAGAGAGAGAGAGAACAAACAGGTGAAGTGACCAGCTACGTAAATATCCTTTCCAGCCATTGACCCAGCCACAGGAAACGTCATTCCCAATTCCATTATGGATAAAACCGTATCTTTTCAAAGGACAAGGAGGCGGCTGAAAGAGAGGGTCGTTTGTAATCGCGAGGCCTTGACCAAAAGGAGGGTAAAGGAACTCCGAAAAAGATATCCTTCGTTTTACTTGAATTTTTAAAAATTATGTCTACAATAAAATTACAAAATATGGGGTTTCTAAGTATATTTACCATTATTTTTGGCATTAGCGCAGATTTTCTGCGATAAAAATGGCAATGCGAACAATTTCACGAAAATAAATTAACACTAAATCTGTAAAGAGAGAAGGTACGAAATAAGCATTATTTAAAAGAAATGTTCGAAATAAAAATGTTATCAAAATGATTTCCGATGAACAATATACTGTAAAATTGCTCCAAGCAACTGCAGGAAGAAGCTCACAGCATTCAAGAGAGTTCTCTTAAACTCGGGGAGATGTCGACGAGAAACTGTTCAAAGGAAAATCAAAAGATTTGGATGAACGAAGCAGGTGCACTGGAAACGTGAATTGCACAGAGTTACACGGAAAGTGATTCCTCAAAGACTTGTTAGTCCATCCTAGGAGACACTATTATATACAAGTAAAAATGCGCCGAAGTTTCTTCGGCGCAATCGAGGTTTCTGTACAGAGTATAATCAAGGCCACAGAAAATAGACCTCTTTCGATGGTCTCGGTATAATGCTTTATGAGCCACGGCCCATGAAACTTTCAGCCACGGCCCATTGGTGGCCTGACCTATAACGTAGCAAGAAGCAAGATCATGGCTAACTTTAACCTCAAATAAAATAAAAACTACAGAGGCTCCAGGGCTGCAATTTGGTATGTTTGATGATTGGAGGGTGGATGATCAACATACCAATTTTCAGCCCTCTAGCCTCAGTAGTTTTTAAGATCTGAGGGCGGACAGAATAAAGTGCAAACGGAGAGACAAAGCCATTTCAGTAGTTTTCTTTTGCAGAAAACTAAAAAAGAAGAAAAATATTAATATTAAATTAAAAAATCACATGAGACGATAACTTGATCTAATCTGCATTAGAATTGGCCGGTAGTGGTGCTGTTCGTAACTTCAGCTAGAAGGAGAGAACTGTCTCGCATGGCAACTGCCGTTTAGATTGCTCGAGAGAGAGAGAGAGAGAGAGCGTCCTGTCGACGTCGCAGCTCTGTGATTTCCACCGAGATTTAAAAATCAGCCAAATTGCTGTGGGATCTGACAGTTATACAGGAAGTTTCGATTCGGGGTAATTCACTAACGCAGGCTTTAAAACTGTTTTCCTTTTCGTAATTACGAAATCAAGCGGAACAATATATGATTTAAATTTTTTTCACAAATCCATCAATCCATGACCTTAAAAGACCAAAGAACATAAATTCTTCGCAAACTATCTTCGATATAACCCTTCATTCTTTTGTATATCATATAGTTTTCCGAGTTTTCCGCAATAATAATAAACTTACAAACTTGAATTGTCCTTCTAGGTGATTTTACAAGGAAAGAATCAATTTCCATTGCATGTTTATATATAAGGAAAAAGTCGAATTTAGTTAAGTACAAAAGGTACTTTTGGTCTTAAAAATTGCCTCATTAAAAAACATGGTACATCTACAGCAACCAGAACAGTATCTGTAACAGACAACCTCATGTGACAATTTCTGACAGAAAATTACCTGTGTTCAGCTAAATTCTAATGCAGAGAAGCTTCGTAGCTTAATCGTTTTTCCTCTGACAACCCTAATTCCACCCAAGGCAACGTTACTTGTAAACTCCCCAGTATTCGTCTGTTCAGCTTTTCCACCTTCTTGGTGCTGAAGGCAGCTCATTCCAAAATGAACCTGTTCAGGGTTTCTGCGAGCTCAGAAGCTTTGGGTCTTTGAGGCAGACTGCAACGTGTGCTTGCAAATGGCTTGTTTGGGCTTTGCGTTTTCAAGCACTGGAAGACACAAAGTCCCTCCGTCTTTTGATGACAAAAAGTGTACTAATTAGAGGAAGACAAATATATTTAGAGCAAACTTGATGAAAGATCTGGCTGAGAGGAAACCTGGCCTTCGCCAGCGCTTGCTCAGCAAACATCGTGCGTCGCATTACTTAAGACTTTGATGTCCTGGCACAAAGAAACCGAACAATAAGAGAGTTCCATATTGCCTCAAATATATAATCTCGTTGAGTACCTGAATGCCAGAGCCGCCGGCATAGTGTACACGTTTGCTTTTCAAACTTTTGCTTCCCGATGCAGAGCTTCCCAAAAGAACGACCCGCTCATTATTAATGAGGGCTTTTCTTCGAGTATTGGGGCGCCTCATAATCTAAATGTAGTCAAAATATTTACTTATTGTACACTCCTGTCGCACTAATGGATAATATCGACGGTATCTCACGATTAAATCTATATTAACGTGAGTAAGAAGTGGTGAAGTATACATTAAATATTTAGATAAGCTAATATAGCCGTGGCAATTCCATCACCTAGCGCTGAGAAACACAAAGTGTATGGAAGATACGACACAGACCTTAAAGACTAAACGCTTTAGAATTAAAATAGGAGTGATTAAAACATCAAAATAAATATAGGTCTCGGCGAAATACAAAGCCTTACTAAAGAATATTTATGACCAAGTGAGTTACAACCTACGTACCTTGTCAGTATCTGAATCATGGAATACTGTAGGTAGCAGACATCAGGAATCCCCCTTTTCCATGCATAAAGCAACTCTCGTCATTCTTTGGCGATATCTCAGAACAGAGTGCGAGTAGTACTCCACCTCAAATCTATTCAAATTGGTCTTTAACTGGTTTTCTTGTTTTCTTATACTGAAGCGACGGTGCTATATCGATTTTCCTTGTTCTTTCCAGTTACGCATGCACACACACATACGCGCACACTATATATATATATATATGTGTGTGTGTATGTGATATATATATATATATATATATATATATATATATATATATATATATATATATATATATATATATATATATATATATATATATATATATATATATATATATATATATATATATATATATATATATATATATATATACATATATACTGTATATATATATATACAGGGTGTTTCAAAATTAGAGCCTCCCCCTCTCTACAACATAAACTAAAATTGATATGGACAAAAACAAAAATATTTCAGAACAGGTATTTATGATATTTAAGTTTCTCTCTGAGTATTTAATATTTTGTGCGGCCTCCATCTGCCTGTACCACAGCCTGCATTCTTGAGGGGTATGATTTCAGCAAATCACAAAAAAGCTGAGACTTAAACTCCATTTCCCTGAGCACTTCGGTCACTTCTCTTTGCAGGTCGTCGAGGCTTGGTATACCATCATAGTTCACTGTGCGTGCTTCAACACGATCCTTTAAGATACTACCAATCTTTTCACAAACATTAAGGTCAGGGGAGCTACTGGAAATTCACTTGACGAGAAGAAATCGATACCACTGTTTCGAAGCAGCTCCTGTGTCTGAAGAGCCTTGAAACATGGTGCCTTATCATGCAAAAATGTGACTTCTTCAACAGATAACACATTTTCAGGATCTTTGAGGAAAGGAAATACTCCACCGGTAAGCACAGTTTCTCTGAAGTATTCGCCATTCCATGACTGTCCTTTTTCTTTGATGATTCACATTAACCGTTTGGCTGTGAAACAGAGAAAAATTCCCAAACATTCAGGAAATTTCACAACTTGGCTATAGTGCATGTCATTGCTGATATCATCCAACTTTGCAGCCCAAATGATGTCATTTTTATGATTTGTCTTCCTGACTGTGTAAATGAAGAATTCATCTGATGCAGCAACATGGAGAAAGTCAGCTTCATCCTAATCTTTAAGAAATGAACCACAAAACCATGCACGGTCTTCTCTCTGTTGCTGAGTGATGTTGGGCTTGCTGATAACATGAAATAGCTTGATACCAGATTTTTTCAACTCACGATATACAGCACAATAAATTCTCTTCTTTCCCCTTTTTGTTTCTAGTTCAAGCGCCAATTTATGTAATGACTTTCTTGGTCTATTCACTACCTCAGCTATGATGTCTTGACTCCTGAGAAAGGACTTCCAAGATTCTCACTCTTTTCGCGATGACAGTCATATGGATTTTTGTTCCAGTTTCTTTTAACAAAGGATTCATCTCTTTTAATGTATTTAGCTATCCAGGAATGTGAAATGAAGGATGCGCCAGCATCCCTGGCCTCTCTGAAGGTTATAGCCCGGATTCGGTCGAGCCATCTGATTTCCTTTGAGTCGTTAGCCACGGCTGTATCTAATTCTGTCACTCAGTCTGAAAATACAAGAAATGTAAAATGATAAAAAGCTTAATAGAAACTTGAAATAATGCACTTGGAGATAGGCTATAGCAGAAAACTTCATAAATTTGTTCTGTGGAGGGGGGGGCTCTTTCCATTTGTATCATATATATATATATATATATATATATATATATATATATATATATATATATATATATATATATATATATATATATATATATATATATATATATATATATATATATATATATATATATATATATATATATATATATATATATATATATATATATATATATATATATATATATATATATATATATATATATTTATATATTTATATATATATATATATATATATATATATATATATATATATATTTATATATACATACGTCTCCATATCAAAATTCTCTGACCTATCCTTCGACTCACTGTTTTATTCCCTCACCCATTATTATTCCTAAAACCACAAACACTGCCTGCTGACTCTTTAACCATAAACTCAAGTTTTACACACTCATATATACTCTTTCTGTGTCTTTACCCCTTATCTATTTTGCATCCATTTTCTCCTTACATTATCCCCTCACTTCGACCTCATCACCCCCTTTCTTTCTAACTCGCACTTCCAATTGCCATAACTTTTGCTTCGACCAACTAATAACCAGGTATACCTTCAGCCACTTCTCTTCTTCCCTTTCCGTCTATTCTGAGCTAATGTCTAAGTTAACAAAACTTTTCCATCATTACTTTTTCTTTGCAAAGTATACATGTGTATGCTTTTCCTTGGGACCATGTATTTTTTAACATTTCCGCGAGATTCTCTCCATTCTCATCTCCTCAATGACATTCACTAATTATCTAATTCAACAAAATTAATTATGAAAATGCGGAATTAAATCAGAAATATTTTAACGTAAAAATATGAGCAGCTTTTATTCCGTACCAACGACTTACACTTCTCTCTCTCTCTCTCTCTCTCTCTCTCTCTCTCTCTCTCTCTCTCTCTCTCTCTCTTTATTTTTCGTTGAGCAATATAAACAGAAAAGAGCGGAGTGGATGTTTCTGAGCTTGATTCATAAATTGCTGAAAATTACTAACGATGACGTGAAAATAAAAGATATATTTCCATGTTTCGCTTTAAATAAATACATAAAATACCAATTACATCACCGTTTTCCACACTGATGATTATCAAAAGGCAAGGAAATCTTAACACTCTACAGACAGCTAAGCATTTGGGCTCTAAACAATCAAGGGTTCTAAGATTTATAGCTAAATTCAGGACAGCCACTAACTATTTTACTTTGTTATGGCTTATCTATTATTATTATTATTATTATTATTATTATTATTATTATTCGAAGGAAGAAAGCCCTCTTTGAGGTAAGTTTTGTTGAATAAAATGGCTGCATTTTGCGAATTGATAATATACTGAGCTTTCTCAATTCTTCTAATAATTCGCTTTTCTGGCACATCAATATAAGTCAATAATTGTCCAATGTTCATATTTGGATGGATGAAACAGCGTATTTCTTACAGCAGAAACTCTATTTTAAAGCATTACAACAGGTTACTGAAACATGGGATGTAAATCCGTAGGTTTTCCTATTAGTATTTTCGGTGCAGGAAAGGCGAATTATTATTATTATTATTATTATTATTATTATTATTATTATTATTATTATTATTATTATTATTATTATTATTATTATTATTGTGTTGAATAACATTAGAAACGGCAAATGAAATTAACAGCAATAAATAAATGAAATTTCCATAAGCATATTTCAATCATTTGAATGTGTGGCATTATTAAAACATCACTATTCATAAAACTGAATAAATGTACCTAATAAAAACAATAAATCATAACCAGACTAATATTAAAACATCACTATTCATAAAACTGAATAAATGTACCTAATAAAAACAATAAATCATAACCAGACTAATATTAAAACATCACTATTCATAAAACTGAATAAATGTACCTAATAAAAACAATAAATAATAACCAGACTAATATTAAAACATCACTATTCATAAAACTGAATAAATGTACCTAATAAAAACAATAAATCATAACCAAACTAACCAAACATTGCAAAAAATAAATAAAGGAAGAAAACAAATTGTGCCTAAGTTTCCTTCTGCGTGCGAATTGGAAACCACGGTTGCTGAAGGCCACTGCACAAAAGGTTTGTCTTAGCCCAAGGTTTAAGAACAATTGCTGTATGGCTACCATTTGGCTGTGTGGCAACCAAGCAATTTCAGGCAACTAGATGTGGTGCCTGAGATAAACCAGCAGACGCAAACAGCAAACAATATATCTCAATCAATTAAGATGGGATGCAGAGAGCTCTCTGACGCTCATTAATGCATTTAAGTTTCATTCCCTGCCCGCGGGCGTCTAAGATTTAGACAGCGCGATAAAGTCCTTACGTTAATCTATAGGAGTCATAGATAAGTGCCACACTTCAAAAATCGAACCAACTTTATACATTACCTTAACTACAGCACCTTGAGTCCTATGTAGAGGAAGTGCATTGCCACCTTCTATATTTTATAAGCCAAAGAAGATGCGAGAAAATATCTAATCCTTCATTTCACTTCAAAGACGTCAAAAATGGCCTTTTTCTCCTCAACGCGTCTAAATCATACCACAAACATTCCGAAATCAACCCGTAAACTGAATCTCATTCTGAGTCTTTTTCTCGATACATCTCGATATATCGCGGCCCGAGTGAGTGAGAGGTCGTATTCAAAACTGTTTGCTTGCCCGAGAATCAAACACTTGGAAATGTCTGGGCAAATAGAAATGTATATATTTCTTCCCTCAGCTTGATAGTCTGGAAAAAATACGAACACAAGCTGAGTGAGAATATTTGGGTGTATACATAGCAGCTTCAGTCTGTACACACAGTTACTTATGAAAATGAGCACAAGTATTTAATACTGAAAAAATGTATCAATTCTTACGAATGATGGTTTACAACAAAATGTAATAACCTAAAAATTTAACGACTGACATACAATCTTACTGTAGTTCAAATCAGCTCTAATCATTTATATTTCTTAGGATTTCCATTACATAATAATGCGTTATTACAATTGTTTATTTTGCGTTGGGCCTATTTCAAGGAAAAACTGAAGACGGGATATACTGTATGCGTTTGTGGCACTTCTGGTGTCATTCAAGATTCGTTTATTACCTTCTAATCCTTAGGCAACGGATCTGTCATATGTCAAAATCTATAGGAACATACACATTCATTACTTAGGGACACAAAATTGTCGATGTCATTTTCCCTCTCAGATATAGCAAGGCAGCCTCAGGTATTCTGACTCAAACCTTAATTACGTTGGTTAATGCCTTCAGTGGAATTAGAAAAAAATATTATATAATACATAGTATATGTATATATATATATATATATATATATATATATATATATATATATATATATATATATATATATATATATATATATATATATATATATTTTTTTTTTTTTTTTTTGTGAAAGACCTGGGTTCGATCCTAATGTGAGTCAGAAATTTATTTCTGTTCTACACGTAATTGTGTGTTGATTATCTCTAATATATATATATATATATATATATATATATATATATATATATATATATATATATATATATATATATATATATAGGTAGGTTTAAGTATATATCACAGGTAGGTGCAAGTACAGCAAGCAACAACAACAACAACAAAAATCATATTTTTTTATACAAGCATGACCAATGAAGTGAGGAATAAAGTGTGGAATAAAAGTCCACAAAATCTTTTAGCTTCTACCATATTTACACAAGGAAACTGGTGTGGTTTAAATTCTTTAATAATAACAATAATAAAAGAACGAGGCGCATCTAATCATGCGCAAAATATATAAATAAATCATTGGTATTATCCCTATCGAACACACCATCTCTCGGGTGACAGACGAGAATGCTTACAGTTAATAATAATAATAATAATAATAATAATAATAATAATAATAATAATAATAATAATAATTGTAGCAGTGGCAAGGATTGATTTTATAAAATTCAAGGTGCCAAGCCAAGCACTGAGGCACTTCCGGCCACTCAGCGCTTAAGAGGGAGTTGGAGTGGTTGAACAGCAAGATTTAGATCAAGGAAGTACAGGAGAATAAGTGCATGGTTCCAATGAAATTGGGAGAAAACCTGACGGTTAGAGATACTGAGATACTGAATAGAGAGATGGAAGTAAAGCACTTGGCTAAAAAGTTGGTGCAGCTAGAGCCCGAAGGAACGTTGCAAACACCTTTTAGTATTTCCAACAGTGCACCATTTGAGGTGCACTGACGGCGCTACGCCCTAAGGGAATTGGTGGTGCGGAGATAAAGAAAAAATATTCAAACGTCAACAATACTTAATATGTGATACACGAAAGAAAGAAAATAAGAGATAAAGAAAAAATAATCAAAGGTAAACAATAGTTAACATGTGAAACACGAAAGAAAAGAAAATAAGAGATAAAGAAAAAATAATCAAAGGTAAACAACAGTTAATAAGTGAAACGCGACAGAAAAGAAACTAATTACATAAACGACAAAAGACGTAAGAAACCTCACATAAAAAAAAAGCAAGAAACCTAATAAACAAAGTCTTCATGTGAAACAACAAACTTGACCTTCGATATCCATTCACGTCAATTACAAAGACGAACAGATTTTATTCTATGAACAAAACGTTTCAATACATTTCCCCCTTTGATCTGAACTGATCAACTCTCTTCCTCGCGTAACAAGCAAAAATAAAAAAAAAAAAAAAATAAAAGACACCGTTGACATTTCGTTTTAAGTAAATAAATACGGAACAAAAGGGAAAACAAGAAGAAAAGCAAATTATAACAGGCTTCCTGGAACCACTCTGTTTCCCCTTCATGGTTTAAAACTTCTATTATTCTCTTCATTTTTAGGTCGAAATGACGAGGTGGTTAATTTACCCACAATTTTTGGGGAGCGTAAAAACCGACCCTCATTCACCAGATTAATGACAGTAAGGAAAGTTACTGATCTTTTTCCCCCTGCGTTGTTCTCTCTCTCTCTCTCTTACACACACACACACACACACACACACACACAAACGAACACAATCATACTCGTTAAACTCTGGTTTAAGAAGA
This sequence comes from Macrobrachium rosenbergii, assembly GCF_040412425.1. Classification (NCBI taxonomy): domain Eukaryota; kingdom Metazoa; phylum Arthropoda; class Malacostraca; order Decapoda; family Palaemonidae; genus Macrobrachium; species Macrobrachium rosenbergii. The sequence goes on along the minus strand of NC_089744.1, from coordinate 79,036,584 downwards.
AAGGAATATAAGATTTAGGCCAAAGCCCAAGCGCTGCGACCTATGAGGTCATTCAGCGCTAAAAGGAAAATTAAGAGTAAATGAGGTTTGAAAGGTGTAACAGGAGGAAAACCTCGCAGTTGCTCTGTGAAACAACTGTTACGAAAGGTTGCAAAGTAAGATGGAAGAAAGAGAATGAGAACGGAGGTACAGTAAAGGGAATGAGAAAGGTTGCAGCTAAGGGCCGAAAGGACGCTGCTTTTAAAGAACCTTGAGTAATGCCTACGATGCAAAACGCTGGTTTACTCAAGAAAGATCTCTCACTTTTGTGAGTGTCGCTTTAGAAAGTAAGCGAACACTTACAACCTAAACATTAAAGCATTAACAAAATGATGGCATGGTAAACAGAATACATTTAATGTGTAACGCATTTCAATACGTTGGTTTTATTTCCGTTGTTGCAAACAACCGTCTATCGTCTGCTGCGTAAACGTAGCTGTCAGCAAGAATTTACAACACGAATCTCTAAGTGAGAATAAATACAGTACAATGGCTTATGAAATCATCCACTGATTTCCGAACTGATTGGAAGATGAGGTTCATGACTTTCGCTTTACAACTGTTAGCACCTTCACCTCTCATCTAAACAGAAAGTGTTTGATGCCCGGACAGAAAGGGGAGGTTATGGAACTGGTTAATTTAAAAAAATGTATTTCCCGTTACGTTTTAATTATTTAAACTCCAAAACAATAAAAATAAAATGTCTTATGCTTGGGTACACAGCCTCCTGTAATCTTGGACTTATATGATTCAGGAATGATAGTCAAATTACATACGCAGCAAGGCAATAGTCTTACTTAGACAGCAAGATAAAACGTATTGAGGACACAGGAGGACATGACTTGCATTTGCAACATGTGCTATTTATTACCGAAAAATTACCAATGCCAAAAACTCATTAAGTTAAAATTGGTTTAGAATAAAAAGTATCAATATACATATAATCCGTAAAATATATCAAGGAGACTTGCAAGAACTGGAATAATGAAAACTAGTAAAGCATATAAACTAATAATTTACACAGATACTACACTATATATCAAGAAGTCTCCCATGAACTTGGAATGGTTTTTTTGTAAAGAATTATGATTTTATTATTTCCTCCTAAAAAATAAACGAAAAATCTACAGCATTCACCATCTTGCCAAGAAGCAATGGGACTTTTATTGTCCCAGTGATCATACTGAGGACACTGAAGATATAATTAAGGGATACGAACGAAATTACCATTAATTACCCTTATAGCCTAGTGGTACATGGCTCTGAATCAATCAGCCATTTTGGTTTAACCTCTGACCACAGAAGTGCTGTAGAACTTGTTAAATTATCTTTATTCATGCAAACAAATCTTTCACTGAAAAGCGAGTGTGTACGTAATGATAAAATAGGATTTTCTTCGTTGTTGGTGTCTATAATCTATAATAACGACGCCAAAGCTTAGAACATCTATCAGTCTTATCGATAAGTGTCGTCTTGAAATTCATAATTGAAAAGATTTGTACTGGCTGGGAAGTAAGACAGCGCGGGAAACGCAATGAGGCAATACATACATACAAATATACACAGTTACATGTATACATAAATACAAACACACACACATATATATATATATATATACATATACATATAAATATATATACAGAGAGAGAGAGAGAGAGAGAGAGAGAGAGAGAGAGAGAGAGAGAGAGAAAATAATTAAGATACCTTACTTGTCTCACCGAATTCTTCTTACAGCAGCTGGTTACCGCTTACCTGTGAAAGAAAATGGAAAATGTAACTATTAAAAATCTTCAAAATTACCTTTAGTTTCATCTGTATATAGACAAAGAAATACAATTCGTTGTAGTTCCCGGAGCTAAATGTATGCAGGCTCGTGTACCTAGCTGTATTTTATCGCAGGATTTAAAATAAACCACCAAAGGGTTATGAAACTACATAAAGTTACCTGATACAGACATTTTTACATTTAAAAAAATATACTTAAAAACGAAGCAAAATACATCAATTTTATAACATAGGTGCACTATATTACGGCATATAACAGATATTAATTTTATTAATTGAAATACACACTCAACTGTCTCAGCTTATAGCATGGGCTAAGACAAAGCATCATTATTAATTTTACTCAATTTTTCGCTTACATTTATCAACATTCAAGATACACTAATCGTGGACAAGTATGCGCAATGTACTTGATATATTAAAACCAAGATACACCTGTACAATCATTTACATTTTTCCACCACTTGACGGCACGAGTATACTAGTTTCTTAATAATAAGTTACTCTGAAACCTTCAAAAGTGTGACTCGTTTCCCTTCATACATGATTCACTGACATTTAACACAAAACAATGACACCTAGACTCTCCACTATTTTCAACAGGACCGAAATTAGTTACATCTTCGACAATCAATTACTTACTAAAACGATCCCCCAATTTCATTTTGTAAGCAAACAGACGCCAGGTAAACAAGATCTTTTCAAACAAAGCAACAATCGTCGCCTGGAAAATCAAACGCCCGCTCTTGGATTTATTAAAAGAAGTCACTCAATCAATCAATGGCTGGAATACTTCTGATGGCAATAACTGATATCAATAAAACCTACTTCAAAAGGATGTGTTGCACTGTCATCTTCAAACGAGAATAATCCTAAAATATCGTTGTCACTCACTATACAGTAGCCATGACTTTTTGTAATGTCCTTTCGAAGAAATCACAAAACGACAGAAATATTAGCCAACTGCACTGTACCATACAGAGGTTCATCCAACAGCCTGTGATGAACAAATTTCTTTTATTTGCAGGCGCCGCATGCGAGTTCATTTGCTTGTTTTTCTTACGAACCCAAGCAATCGTTAATATTGGGAGAGTAAAATTAGCAGATGCACGGCTGAACGCAATAAGGAAGCAAAACATTATTTTAGATGGGCCTCTACACAGAACATTTAAACAGGACGTTATTTGTGCGAAAATAATTCTGCAAATAAATATAAAATGAACACCTATATTAAACAAACAACTCTGTCTAACCGAAGCTTTTACACCGTCGTTGGAAAGCGTAAATAGTTATGAGAATTTTTACACACAGAGACACACACACACACACACACACACGGAGCTATATCGATAAAGCTCATCTCCAACTGTCGTCGAAAATTCAGAAGAAAATCAACCTAATTATTACATATTTTTCTAGGAACTCTGGAATAGATTATTTAGTCCACCAGTTTCATGACGTAAAGAAAGCTACGTATTAAGAAAAAGGATAATATTCAGGAAAGGCTGTTTGTCGTAGTTACCTACCATGAACGTAGGCTATGGGACAACGTCATCTAAGATGACATCAACTCTCAAGAAAGTGCGATTTATATCTCCCAATAATTACTGAGTAACATTCGTGTAAAATCAAATAACGTGAACTGTTGTGCTAACTAGACGAGTCATAAATTAGAAAATAAAAAAAAGAAACAACACTTTATTTACGTCCAAAATAAAAGGAACAAAATAAGTAATTTAGAACCAGCCATTCAAATTTAGAGGCTAGCCCCAAATAACCAACTTTTAACTAAATATCGTATAATTTACAATACCATCTCCCACCTATTGTGACTTGTAATTGTAATTATGCAGGCCGTGAGTCATGATAATGATCACATTCTCTCTCTCTCTCTCTCTCTCTCTCTCTCTCTCTCTCTCTCTCTCTCTCTCCTCCTCCTCCTCCTCCTCCTCCTCCTCCTTCCGAAGAGTGATGTTCCCGGTTCAAATAGTTGTTATTCTCCCCAGAGACAAGGACTCTTAATGTTAGAGGTGGAGTGTCGTAAAACCTGTTGGTGACAAGCGTCGAAGCGTAATTTCCTCGCGAGTTCTTTGCTTCATGGTCTCCGAAAGGATTTTATTTTCCTGCAGGAATAAAACAAAAGAAATGGGAGAAGAGAGAGAGAGAGAGAGAGAGAGAGAGAGAGAGAGAGAGAGAAAATAAATGCGGAGGCGAGACATTTCAGATCTCCTCAAGCCCTCGAGTGTCTTTTTCCTTACCGGGGTGGCACTCCTCCGTTGGGTTCAAAGTTTTCGGGTTTGGCTCCTTTCGGGGCGAGGGGAGATGGAAGGGGGGGGGGGAGGGGAGGGGTAGGGGGGAGGGAGGGGGGGAGGGGAGGGGAGGGGAGGGGAGGGGAGAGGAGAGGGGTGCCCGCTTGCTTCTCGTGGCGTGTGCTGCCTCTTCGCCTTCGTTTTTCGAGGTCAGTTTAAAAGAAAACAAATTGTCGACACAATTTGCTTGTGGGGCGCTTGACGTTTCTGCAATTTTCAGTTAAAAAGGCCATCGAATTTTCTAATTTTTTTTTTATTTCTGCAAAGAAAATTACAAAAGCCTTTCCTACATTAACCAAAAAAAAAAAAGCCATAGGATGCCTAACTCATATTCAAGTATTATATTTAAATAATTTATTTAATTTTGGAAATAGTCTTATACATATATATATATATATATATATATATATATATATATATATATATATATATATATATATATATATATGTATGTATATATACATATATACATACATAAACGCTCGTCAAATATCGTATATATATGAAATAGCAAACCAACATTTACATTTTGAAAAAAAAAAAAAAAAAAAGCCATTTCAGAAATACCACGGAAAAGATATTGCCAGACACTGTCTTCGAAAAACACGAAAAAAGGCATTCAACACAATAAGGGACTTCTGCGTCGACAGACGGGCAAGCAGGAAATAAGCTTACAGTTGCGTAATATTTTTTGACCAAATTCTCCCTCAAAGAAGAAAACAGCCTCGAATTATTGCCAAGTTTTGCAATGCATTTCCAATATTTATGGTTCATCATCCAACTGTTTCTCATGTTAACCACGTCAGATGAAAAGCACTACAATTATCTACAAAGTTCTTTCTTGAAACTTTACATATTTTTGGAAAACTTGGACCTTGTGCTACAGTAGTGGCAAGGGAGGGTGAGCCCAGACCGCTGTGTGAATTCGGGCATTGAAGCTCTGAAAATACCTCCTTGGGGGACGTCCCTTGACAGTTTATCTTTCTTGTCCTTCCTTACTCGTGGTTTGTCTCCCTGAACTGAAACTTACTCTACGCTTTACTTAGAAGTATGCACTGACAAAGGCTGATTAAATGGTGTACTACATAAAGTAGGAATAAATTCATAAACACATACACACACATATATACATATCTAGTACATACATATATATATATATATATATATATATATATATATATATATATATATATATATATATATATATATATATATATATATAGAGAGAGAGAGAGAGAGAGAGAGAGAGAGAGAGAGAGAGAGAGAGAGAGAGAGAGAGAGAGAGATCCAATTTAAAATCAAACAATTCTCTCCTAAACGGTTCGCTCTAGAAAGGAGAGAAACATAAATGAAGCTGGTTCGATCTCATTTATCTGATTCATACCGGATGCCAATAAATACATGATTGCAGTGTCAGTTAAAGGAAACACCCGAGTCTGCACTAACTTCGTTTCTTGGTAATATAACAGTATTATCTGGTTAATTATTCAAAGGTCTGTTATTAATTTTTCCAAGACTGCATAACAAATCAGGTACCAAAATACTTTTTTTTTTTTTTTTTAAGTTTGGGTTGATTCCTTATAGGCCACAATTAGCCCCGAGAATAAGCAACAGCTAAATAATTTGGTATGATATACGTATGCGTAAATTAAAAGCAATCCTATTTTCAAACAGAACCGAATCTTTACCAGGTTTTACTGCAGCTCAATGCCTGAAGTTCACAAATAGTTTTCCCCCCTCTTAAAATCCAGAGTAGTTAAAAATACATTTACAGCGCAAAAGCCATTACGGTATCTTTGAATCTTCAGATGTTACATCACACAGGCCCGAAATATTGATAAGCTCTCCTACACTACAATGACGTTAAAATGAATAAATAAGCCTTCCAGCACATTGCGAAAAGGTGTGTCAAAGCGGTCACTCGGGCTTTACCGAACATAATTCATAAAACCAGGGGAGAAAAAGTTTGAATAGATATACAAATATTTTCAGTTTGACAAAAGTGTAAGTTCATTACGTTCCTATGACATCAGCTGATAAAATATAAAGTTTCGCTGGGATTATGATGAAACGGAATTAAATTTCTAAAAGATCATTCAGATTCGAATTATTTTCGCTTACTACTTGGAAGGGTACGCGCTCAATCACTCTGGTGACAATGTACTGAAAACGTAAAGTAACAAATACCCTCGTAAGGGGTAGTGCCGACAGTGCACCTAGTACGGTGCATTGTATGCATTACTCGAGGTTCTTTGCAGCGTGCCCTCGGCCCCTAGCTGCAACCCCTATCGTTTCTTTTATTGTACCTCCTTTCATATTCTCTTTCTTCCGTCTTACTTTCCACCCTCTCCTAATAACTGCTTCATAGTGCAACTGCGAGGTTTTCCTCCTGTTACACCTTTCAAACCTTTTACTGTCAATTTCCGTTTCAGCGCTGAATGACCTCATAGGTCCCAGTGCTTGGCCTTTGGCCTAAATTCTATATTCAATTCAACAACTAAACTATTACTTGTAAATTACTTTTGAGTATATATACAGAATCTTATCCAACATGTAACAAATTCAAGAAACTTGTCTATTATAGATTCTCAAACTACAACAGAAATCTTAGCAAACCTCTTTCTCATGTTAAGCCTGTGGAATATATAAGATTTAGGCCTGATGCCAAGCGCTGGGACCTAAAAGGTCATTCAGCGCTGAAACGGAAATTCACAGTGAAAAGGTTTGAAAGGTGTAACACGAGGGAACCTCGCAGTTGTACCATAAATCAATTGTTTGGAGAGGGTGGAAAGCAAGGTGGAAGAAAGAGAATATGAGCGGAGATACAGTAAAAGGACTGAAAGGGGTTGCAGCTAGGGGCCGAGGGGAGCTGCAAAAACCTTAGGTGATGCCTACAGTGCACCGCATAAGGTGCACTGACGGCACTACCCCTCTACGGGGTATATGGGATTTAAGCCTGATACCAAGCACTGGAACCTATGAGGTCATTCAGCTTTGAAACTGAAACTGACAGCAGAAAGGTTTGAAAGGCGTAACGGGAGGAAACAATTGTTAGAAGGGGGTGGAAAGTAAGATGGTAAAAGAGGATATGAACGGAGGTACAGTAAAAAGGAATGAAAGGGGTTGCAGCTGATGGCCGACGGGACGCTGCACAGAACCTTAAGTAATGCCTACAGAGCACCGCGTGAGGTGCACCGATGGCGCTACCCCACAACGGGGTACTAAGCCTGTGTATTGAAGTCACATTCTGCCGCTAAGTAGAAAAGCTTAAAAGACTACAACTGCCAGTGGAATTCCTTCTTTGGGCTTTTATCTTGTGTTGCTTTGAAACACCTTCAGTTCAACTTTTGGTTTCTTAATGAAGAATGGGTTCCAGGGCATTATAACAAATGAAAAAATATATATACCTGCACAACTACAGTCTGCTTTTTCGGGGCTGACGGTAAGTATCTGCAGCCGATGTCACTGAAGGTTCTGTCTCGCTTCTGATTGGCTGATGTATTTGAATTTTAACTTCTAGTGGGAATATCTCGTCTTCGCAAAATTTGGCTATATTAATTAGATTTCACCTCTTATTCTTTTTTCTTCCGTGTCTTTAAGATAAAAAGTGCATATCTAGTTTTTTCGAAGGTAATGTACCCCTTAAATGCTTTACCGCAGGCTGACCCTGTTTAAAATTTATTATTATTATTCAGAAAAAGGACCCTATTCATATGGAACAAGCCCACAGGGGCCCACTGAATATGGTGTTCATCAGGAAGTAACAGAAGGTAAAGGGAAATACAGTATAAAAAAAAAAGAAGTTTATTGTTCTGTTCCCTACATGTACGAAATACGAATAAACCTTAAACCAGATTGAAACCTCTCTTCAACATCCTTCACATGAACAGAGAACGGAAGGGAACACGTCCCTCCTTAGATACAATCCACTCAAAAATGATCCACAATCTCCCAGCCCTTATATAACCTACCGCGTTCTCGTAGTATCCCCGAACACATTTGGGCGAAGCAGTACGAGGGTGGTAATGGGAAAATAAAAGCCGCACATGGGGATATATTTTCCCTTCAACGATTCGGATTTGATAGTTTTCAAAAAGCTATTGCCAAGTCTGGCACATGGTAATATGAAGGAGAATTAATATGTCACTCACACTTCCTCCTCTGTCCGGGACGCCTCGTTCGGGATTTGCACGTTTTCTCTCAAATTCTGGCTTTTCCTTTTTGTTTCCCAGGTTTTATTTTTTTCATTCAATTTGCATCATTCGTAATTATCACATATGAAAAAAATCACATTATACACTGTGAAATATACGACGACTTCGCAATAATTATACGACTCCTAATTAACACTGGCGACAAATTCCAGCGTTGTAGAAAATGCGTGCGCAAAAATAGCTCGGCTCTCATTGTAAATTCTAGCAATTCTCTCATGATATAAACTCCGCTAACAACCACTGCCGACGGTTTTCCTGGAATAAATTGAAACTGGGTCGCCGTGACTAAATTAAACAAACACTCGACCTCCTCAAACCTCAGGAGATTAAGCAAAATAACAATGTCTCGCTCGGCTCTCTGACCTCCATTCCTGCAAAAACCTTCGTCCAGATTTTCAGCCACTCGCCTGCTGCCACCACTGATGACGTCATGAAATGAAAAGTATGAAAGAGAGGAAGAGTGCGAGTTTGAAAGAGATTAGAAATAAAGTTTGAGAGTGGGAAGTGTGATAGTTTGAAGGATATGGGAAATAAAGTTTGAAAGTAGGAAGTGATAATTTGAGAGATTGGGAATAAAGTTTGAAAGGTGAAGGAGTAAATGTTTGAAAGAGAAAATGAAAAGTTTGAAAGGTGGAAGAGTGAGTTGAAAAAGAGTAGAAATAAATGTTTGAAAAGGGGAAGAGACGTAGTTTGAAAGAGCAAATGAAAGTTTGAAACGGGAAGAATGAGAGTTTGAAAGAGATTAAAAATAAAGTCTGAAAAGGTGGAAGAAGGGTTATTTGAAATGGAGAAGAAATAAGGTTTCAAAGGAAGATTGATTGATTCATGGTAATTAAAACTAGGGCCGCGACTCAAAAGAAGAACGAAAGTTGTAGGCAGGTGCTTAAATGGAGACTATACGGGAGGTTTTGAAAGAATGAAAAGGAGAAAAATAAAAGAACGAAGGTTTGTAAGAAAGAGGAATACAAGTTTGAAAGGAAGAGTGATCGAAGTCTGAGAAGGGTAAGGACAAGTCTCAACCCAACGTAAGTCTCATAGGCTAAGGAATAAATGAACTGAATTGAACTGAATATAGAATTTAGGCCAAAGGCCAAGCACTGGGACCTATGAGGTCATTCAGCGCTGAAACGGAAATTGGCAGTAAAAGGTTTGAAAGGTGTAACAGGAGGAAAACCTCGCAGTTGCACTATGAATCAATTATTAGGAGAGGGTGGAAAGTAAGACGGAAGAAAGAGAATATGAAAGGAGGTACAGTAAAAGGAACAAAAGGGGTTGCATCTAGGGGCCGAAGGGACGCTGCAAAGAACCTTAAGTAATGCCTACAGTGCACCGCATGTGGTGCACTGACGGCATTACCCCCGCCCCCACGGGGGCTAAGGAATAACCTTCCATGGGGGTAATTTACAACACCTGCCATAAAAAAATACGTTTCAGAGAAATGTTCTAATTAAATATTTTCCTGAAACACAAACACAGTTTCATATGAAAAATCACAACAGTTAAACAAGTGAGAAAACTGCCAATAAGTCCCATGAAGGGGGCCCGAGTCGGTAAAACAGGGCGTTCAATCTTAAAAGAACGTAATAAATCATCGATTATCTTACTACTTGAAACTTCAGGAATGTGGAAACTCAATGTACCGCTAATCGTTGAGTGGTAGTCAGCAATAGCCGAATACGAAAGACTCTTGACTTTCCGGAGAAATAAAAGAAAATCCGCTATTTTGGCTATGGAAGGCCTAGGGATAGAATGACCTAGCAAGTTTTCTTTAAGGCAAATTTATAGTAGATTCTGTTTTGAATAAGATGAATTCTGACTCAAGAGAAAATTGTTTTTGATGTATCATGAAAGCAAGTCAAAACAAAATCAGTAATGTGAATTGAGTGTGAAATATAAAAACACAGAAAACAAGGCTTCCATGGCGTTGCACAAATTACTATAGTGATTGGAAAGTGATAAAACTAAATAACTAACTGGATTTTAAGCCCCAGTTTTCATACAGAAATATGCATTTCGCTGCAAACAATTACGACCGGTTACCAAAATTTAGATTGCATTATGAAACAAATTGACAGCGCACTCAGCCATACTGAGAAAACAAAGAGGTCGGGAAAGCCATTAATAATAAAAAAAAAAACATTAGGATAAGCAGAACATTTAACTGAATTAATGTCTTTTTTTAAATTGCAATAACAAAGTTTCGTCTGCTACGTGATCGATAAACATACACGAGCAAGACATCAAATTCACAAATATACGACAAATGGCGGTTATACGTAAATACACATATACCCTTCTTAGCAACTGATTAATTTAAGAACGTTATATCTGATTTGATCATTATACTTTCCCTTTGGAAAGAACAGAGGGAAAAGAAGATTATACTTAAATATTCAGCCATCCTTCTTAGCAACGGCATGTTTTATTAAAGGATGTTATTACTGATTTAATCATTATAATTTCCCTTAGGAAATCTGTTAAGCCTAGCAACAAAGTCCCAAGACCCAACTCCATAGATTCAAAACTCCGCAGAGGAAGAATAAGCCGTACATCCCGAGATGCACTTGCAATATCCAAGGTACGAACCCCCTTAAAAGGCCGCCATTTACATACCGAACGGTTTCCGATTCTCTTTATGTCCCGTTTTATTGGAGTGAGCGGATTTGACACTGCAAATGTAATTCAATTTAATGGCGGGGGTGCACCGCCATATTTCTGAGGCCGCAGTCGCTACGCTGTCCGCAGAGACCTTGAGGAGAATCGCCCTTTTCTTGACCTGCTTTATTTGCTACGAAAGCTTTCGGGGGATTGGAACAAAGCGTGATGGCGGCTTCACCAGAATCATTCTACGTTCAGTATCATGATTTTACAAGGGTCATGCAGATTAATCGAAGATGACCAAATAGCATATATGCAGGCAATATATATATATATATATATATATATATATATATATATATATATATATATATATATATATATGTGTGTAAAGGTAATGCCACGAAGGAAGAGAAACAATGGAGTATTGCAGGCCTTTCGACTGACAGTCCTTTATTGGCAGATTGAAGAAATATAAAGATAAGTACATGAAGGGCTATAAGTCGAAAGGCCTTGCAGTACTCCATTGTTTCTCTTTCCTTCGTCGCATTGCCTTTATTTTATATTCATCACGTTCCATATTTTCGTGATTCAGTCATATATATATATATATATATATATATATATATATATATATATATATATATATATATATATATATATATATATATACATATATATATATATATATATATATATATATATATATATATATATATATAATATACATATATAAGAGAATTTCGTAATCAGGCAAAAGAAGATATCAATTGAGGTGAAAAAAATGCATGACATATTCGGCTGTCAATAAAAGCTTCATCTGTCTGGGACATTATCTTCATCTCTTTGCCATCTGCAAGCCTATTACCTCCTCTCAACATTGTCAAAAGTATAAAATGAATAATTTGCTCTCGGTCATTTCTCGAAGCAGCAACTCACTGGTCGGTTCGGTCCTTCCTTTTATTTCCCTTCTGTCTCACATTCCGTTTTCCTTATCCTTTAATACCCGGGCTCGATTAGAATAGGTTGCTGATAATCTCTTAGACCTCCACATACCATAAAAAGGACCCAAGTCGTCCTATACACTGAATAAGTCTTTCGAAAACAAATCTGCTATACTATTCCGCAGCCTTAAATTTTCCCCCGTAGGAGGGTAGCGCCGTCAGTGTAACACACGGGGTGCACTGTAGACATTATTAACGGTTCTTTGCAGCGTCCCTTCGGCCCCTAGCTGCAACCCCTTTCATTTCTTGTACTGTAACTCCATTCATATTATCTTTCTTCCATCTTGCTGTCCACCCTCTCATAACAATTATTTCATGATGATACTGCGAGGTTTTCCTCCTGTTACACCTTTCAAACCTACCTACTCTCAATTTCATTTCCAGCGCTGAATTACCTCATAGGTCCCAGTGCTTGGCCTTTGGCTTAAGCTCTATATTCCATTCCTAAGCCTTAAATATACATCAGCATAGTGTGTGTGAGTCTGTGATTGGTTCGTGAGAGAATTTTCCGCAATCATTTTTTCCTCATAGTTTACTGGTAGTTGAATTTTCATTGCACTCGTAAGAAACAAGAGGTGATGAATATCATACAAATTAACCTGACATGGCGAACCAGAGAATCAAGGAATCTGAATTATTACCTTGTCTTCGATCATCTCTTGATTGATTCTATTATTTGGCTCTCTAAAAAAAATAAATAAAAAACCCTAATTGACATCGTGTTGAGGAAAAGGCAATAGCAAATGAAATAATAAAAAAAACTCATTCCTACAACGGCTTGCTATTCATATTTCATTCAAATTCATAAGTACATACCTGCCAGGCATCCAGAAGGAAATAATCTAATTCAGTACGTACCATCTTTTTTTAAATAATAGGTCCTGCTTGTTTATTCTTTCGACTACGCAACAAAATCTTGCAGTTCATTCAAACTCTTAGAAGACGAGTTTTGGATGCCATGTTTTTCAGTTAAAATAATTTCCTTATCCCCTAAATTCCCTTGAACTCGACCAAAATCATTCTCACTGAAAGGTATTTCAAGTACAGCGACTGCCAGCGCTTCCTTTACCTTTATTAAATACTGTGCCACTTTCCTAGTAACCTTTTATATCATTCGTAAATCTAAAAAAAAGGAGTTACATTTCACGTAAACAGTTTAGCGTTCGTTCACTAAACAGAGCGATTTATTATATAAAATGCCTAAAATACAATATAAATGAATATTGGCTTTCCATAATATGTAATTTATACATATCAAAATGAACAATTACACCAACATTTCCTTCTTCCTAGTTGAAACATTTAAATTATCACATTTCATGCTATGGCCTTAACTTAGGTTACAGGGCAATAGCCAAATAACTAACAAGGTATTTTATAATTTACAATTCCTAATTCATAAATTTCACTGAGCTCTGATCTAATAATACATAGTCCTTCCTTTCAACAAACCAAAAAATAAAAACAGGTCGCTCCGCTACTTACCTATGCCTTCCCTTTCAATACAAGCCTTTCACCTATTTTCTTTTTTTAATACAAAAGACAAAACCGCCCCCCCTCCCCCCACACAAAAAAATATCTGATTTACTTTTGTGGTCCTTTGTACTGTCGCGCGGGGCACGTTGACGGCTTAGATGAAAAATTAGCCCCAGACAAATAATCTATTGTGGGAGCCCTTTTGATGTGTTCTCCCTGTCTCTCAGTAGATGAAACCCATTCAGTGGTTAATCAAGCCAGCATGTTCAATAATGAACCGCTGATACACCGCGACAACGCGCTCTGCGGAGACTTGTGCTGTTCCTTACTTTTGTCTAGTTTTATTTCTTTTTTCACTAGCAAATCCTTTATGGAAAAAAATCCTAATCCCAGCAACTTTCGTCTTACTCAGGAAATTCACCTCTTTATTATTTTTGCTAAGAAGGGCCGACCTATTTTCACATCATGTGTCTAATTTTTCTTTAGTTTCAGTACCTCAAAAATAATTCCTGATCATACTAAGCCCTGTTAACTGGTTCTTTCCTATCCCATAGATGCTAAGCTAATATTCCCATAGCTTGTTTTCAAGTTATTCGACCTGCATATCCTTGTGCACCAGAATTACATTACATAAATAATCGCAATTTTTCACATTTCTCTCTCTCTCTCTCTCTCTCTCTCTCTCTCTCTCTCTCTCTCTCTCTCTCTCTCTCTCGAGCCCGTTATCTTTAAGGAAGCCCGTTCCAGCAATAAAGAAACAATAAAAAACAAAACACAAAGAAACAATAAAAAGAAGAAGTGACAGAGGTTGCAAGGGAAAAATGGTAGACAAGAGAACAGCGACACCAAATAACTTAAAAGCTTCCCAGAGAGAGAGAGAGAGAGAGAGAGAGAGAGAGAGAGAGAGAGAGAGAGAGAGAGAGAGAGAGAGCAAAGAATAAGAAAAGGAAAAGTCTGGGGGACCTATTTTAGGACGAGACTGGAGCGACGAACAAAGACACACTGAGACGGGAGACAATAGTCCCTCGGAGAACATAAGGGCAAGGAGAGAAGGCGGCAACTTAATGAGGTGCGAAAAAAAGACCTAGAATAATTCTCCTGTAAATTAGGACCTCTGGACTTCGATGTCAGGGATCTCCAAGCACACAGGAGCGCAGTATGAGTGGGTCTTCTTTTTTTTTTTATCTTCCTTTCTTCTTTTTCAGGCGTAGCGTATGAGAATTATTAGATGTGGTTTAATGGGATAGTAGCGTCAGCTTCCTTCCAAGGAACTGTATATGTGTTTGTGTGTGTGTGTATATATATATGTATATATACATACATACATATATATATATATATATATATATATATATATATATATATATATATATATATATATATATATATATATATATATATATATATATATATATATATATATGTATATATACATACATACATATATATGCGCACATGTGTATATGTATATACATACATACATACAACATACATACATATATATATATGTGTGTATATGTAACTATATATGTGTCTATATGTTGTGGACGAAATTGTTATCAGTGGGAACGAAATAACGCATTTTCATGACATCAAAATTGTACTTTCAAGAAAAATACGTTAAAAGATCAAGAAATTAAAGAAACTGAAAATTAAAACGAAAAAGATAATTGCATCAAAGTAAACCAACATACCGGATAATGTGACAAATGCATCCATGAAATATATGCCTTAAAAACATACTGTGAGAATTTCATACATCAAACGAGAACAGACAGCATTGTTTAACTTAGATTTTCTAAGAAGACAATTTATCAAATTGTGATTTTCCCTTATTTTATCAAACATTTCCTTACGTAATCTGAAAAATATGAATGCAATCTTATGAACTGGGATTTAATTTTCGTTGGCGTTGTTGACCTTAGTCTCAGTAACAAAAATATATGGGCAAATTCAACAGGTCAAGAACCCCTAGGGGTGGGTAGTAGCGCCGTCAGTGCACCTCATGCGGTGCACTGTAGGCATTACTTAAGGGTCTTTGCAGTCCCTTCGGCCCCTAGCCGCAACCGCTTTCATTCCTTTTACTGTACCTCCGTTCATATTCTCTTTTAGTTCCTCATTGGACGGGTGCGTATCGTTCTTAGTTAGGACTCTGCTGGCCCAGCGTTCGATTCTCCGACCGGCCAATGAAGAATTAGAGGAATTTATTTCTGGTGATAGAAATTCATTTCTCGCTATAATGTTGTTCGGATTCCACAATAAGCTGTAGGTCCCGTTGCTAGGTAACCAATTGGTTCTTAGCCACGTAAAATAAATCTAATCCTTCTGGCCACCCCTAGGAGAGCTGTTAATCAGCTCAGTGGTCTGGTTAAACTTAGGTATACTTAACTTTTTTTTTCCATCTTACTGTCCACCTTCTCCTATCAATTGATTCATAGTGCAACTGCAAGGTTTTCCTCCTGTTACACCTTTCACACCTTTTACTGTCTATTTCCGTTTCAGCGCTGAATGGCCTTAGTTGTCCCAGTGCTTGGCATGTATGCCTAAAATCTATGAATCAATCAATCAATAATCAACAGGTCAAGAAAATACGCAAATTTCATCAAAACTCGTTTCGCTTTTAAAGTTCTGAATATTTGATAAAAATATTTAAATTTACTTAACTGGCGATCTAATAAAAACAAACTATTAATAATAACTTTATAAAAAAATCCATAAAATATTACAAAGTTCAAAATATTTCCTGACTTAAAAGTTACAATGTAACATATTTTCTCAATTAATAAAGCTTCTAAAGCCATCATTTTTTTTTTTTGTTTCAATAAAACAGAATGAAAAACCAATGAAGATTTCTTAACAGAATATCCTCGAAAGCCAGAAGCCTATCTCAGAAAAAGGAAGACTACTAACATGAGAAAATACCAATGATAAATGACTCTAAAAGCAAAAAATATTGTAAAATTTCGTCAAGCACACAGGATCCAACGTTAACAGGTCCAGAATTCATTCTCCCATCCTCACATGCCACATGCATTGCCAAGCCAAAGCAGACGCTTACATTTGATTCAGTGATACGCGAAAATTAAACAGAGTGCCTTGGACCAGCTTACAAAATTCGTGAGATGGATGCATATCACAATTAACAAGTGGTTGAGGTTGCCTCAAGATAATTCAATTCAACGGTAACATAATTATAACAAAGCTGAGGACTTAACTTATGCTTTATTTTATTTAGGCGAAAGCTAATTTCTATTACTTTAAAACCTTCATATTTTACTGTAAGTAGTATGTTAAATGGTCTAATTCCTTTTTCAAAATGATTTTAATTCTTGCTTCATTTTGACAGAAAAAATATCTGATTTTTTTATTTTACTGTAGTAGTTTTCAAGCTCAAGAACACATTAAAACTACAAATTTACAAAATTTTCAAATATCACTAAAACTGACCTCAAAATGATTTAGAAACAGTTTAATTCGGTGCTTCATTTTGACAGAAAAAATATCTGATTTTTTTAAGCTCAAGAACACATTAAAAACTACAAATGACTTGACTGACTGCAGTTGGACTTGAGCGTTTCATTTTGCCGAATAAAAAACTACAAATGACTTGACTGACTGCAGTTGGACTTGAGTGCAGAACAAAATATCTGATTTTTTAAGCTCAAGAACACATTAAAAACTACAAGTGACTTGACTGACTGCAGTGGGACTTGAGTGTTTCATTTTGCCGAATAAAATATCTGATTTTTTAAGCTCAAGAACACATTAAAAACTACAAATGACTTGACTGACTGCAGTTGGACTTGAGTGTTTCATTTTGCCGAATAAAATATCTGATTTTTTAAGCTCAAGAACACATTAAAAACTACAAATGACTTGACTGACTGCAGTTGGACTTGAGTGTTTCATTTTGCCGAATAAAATATCTGATTTTTTAAGCTCAAGAACACATTAAAAACTACAAATGACTTGACTGACTGCATTTGGACTTGAGTGTTTCCTTTTGCCGAATAAGATATCAGATTTTTTAAGATCAAGAACACATTAAAAACTACAAATGACTTGACTGACTGCAGTTGGACTTCAGTGTTTCATTTTGCCGAACAAAATATCTGATTTTTTTAGCTCAACAACACATTTTCAAAACAACAAATGACTTGACTGACTGCAGTTGGACTTGAGTGTTTCATTTTCCCGAATAAAATACCTGATTTTTTAAGCTCAAGAACACATTAAAAACTACAAATGACTTGACTGACTGCATTTGGACTTGAGTGTTTCATTTTGCCGAATAAGATATCTGATCTTTTAATCACAAGAACACATTGCAAAACTACAAATGACTTGACTGACTGCAGTTGGACTTGAGTGTTTCATTTTGCCGAATAAAATATCTGATTTTAAGCTCAAGAACACATTAAAAACTACAAATGACTTGACTGACTGCAGTTGGACTTGAGTGTTTCATTTTGCCGAATAAAATATCTGATTTTTAAGCTCAAGAACACATTAAAAACTACAAATGACTTGACTGACTGCAGATTGGACTTGAGTGTTTCATTTTGCCGAATACAATATCTGAGATTTTTAAGATCAAGAACACATTAAAAACTACAAATGACTTGACTCAAGAACACTGCAGTTGGACTTGAGTGTTTCATTTTGCCGAATAAAATATCTGATTTTTAACCACCGAATAAAATATCTCAACACATTAAAAACTACAAATGATATCTTGACTGACTGCAGTTGGACTTGAGTGTTTCATTTTGCCAAAAAATTAAAAAAACTGACAAATGACTTGACTGACTGCAGTTGGACTTGAGTGTTTCATTTTGCAATAAAATATCTGATTTTTAATCTGAATAACACATTAAAAACTACAAATGACTTGACTGACTGCAGTTGTTTCACTTGAGTGTTTCATTTTGCCCAATAAAACTACAAATGACTTGACTGACTGCAGTTGGACTTGGAGTGTTTCATTTTGCCGAATAAAATATCTGATTTTTAATCTCAACAACACATTAAAAACTACAAATGACTTGACTGATTACAGTTGGACTTGAGTGCTTCATTTTTTAAGCCAAATAAAAACTACAAATGACTTGACTGAAGTTGACTTGTAAAATTTCATTTTTTAAGCCAAGAATAAAAAACTAAATGACTGCAATAAAAACTGCAATGGGACTTTTGAGTGTTTCATTTGCCGAATAAAATATCTGATTTTTAAGCTCAAGAACACATTAAAAACTAAAAATGACTTGACGGACTGCAGCTGGACTTGAGTGTTTCATTTTGCCGAATAAAATATCTCATTTTTTAAGCTCAATAACACATTAAAAACTACAAATGACTTGACTGACTGCAGTTGGACTTGAGTATTTCATTTTGCCGAATAAAATATCTCATTTTTTAAGCTCAAGAACACATTAAAAACTACAAATGACTTGACTGACTGCAGTTGGACTTGAGTGTTTCATTTCATTTTTAAGCTCAAGAACAATTTTAAAAACTACAAATGACTTAACTGACTGCATTTGGACTTGAGTGTTTCATTTTCCCGAATAAAATATCTCATTTTTTAAGCTCAAGAACACATTAAAAACTACAAAAGACTTGACTGACTGCATTTGGACTTGGGTGTTTCATTTTGCCGAATAAAATATCTCATTTTTTAAGCTCAAGAACACATTAAAAACTACAATGACTTGACTGACTGCAGTTGGACTTGAGTGTTTCATTTGCCGGATAAAATATCATTTTTAAGCTCAAGAACACATTTAGAACTATCTTGGCTGACTGCAGTTGGACTTGAGTGTTTCATTTGCCGAATAAAATATCTGATTTTTAAGCTCAAAACACATTAAAAACTACAAATGACTTGACTGACTGCAGTTGGACTTGAGTGTTTCATTTTGCCAAGAATAAAAAATCTGATTTTTTAATCAAGAACACATTAAAACTTACAAAGACTTGACTGACTGCAGTTGGACTTGAGTGTTTCATTTGCCGAATAAAATATCTCATTTTTTTAAGCTCAAGAACACATTAAAAAACTACAAAAGACTTGACTGACTTGGACTTGAGTGTTTCATTTTGCCGAATAAAATATCTGATTTTTAAAGCTCAAGAATACATTAAAAACTACAAAAGACTTGACTGATTGCAGTTGGACTTGGGTGTTTCATTTTGCCGATAAAATATCAGATTTTTAAGCTCAAGAACACATTAAAAACTACAAAAGACTTGACTGACTGCAGTTGGACTTGAGTGTTTCATTTTGCCGAATAAAATATCTCATTTTTAAGCTCAAGAACACATTAAAACTACAAAAGACTTGACTGACTGCAGTTGGACTTGAGTGTTTCATTTTGCCGAATAAAATAACTGATTTTTTAAAAAGAACACACTAAAAACTACAATTGAGAACTTGACTGACTGCAGTTGGACTTGAGTGTTTCATTTTGCCGAATAAAATATCTCATTTTTTAAGCTCAAGAACACATTAAAAACTACAAAAGACTTGACTGACTGCAGATGGACTTGAGTGTTTCATTTTGCCGAATAAAATATCTGATTTTTTAAGCTCAAGAATACATTAAAAACTACAAAAGACTTGACTGATTGCAGTTGGACTTGAGTATTTCATTTTGCCGAATAAAATATCAGATTTTTTAAGCTCAAGAACACATTAAAAACTACAAAAGACTTGACTGACTGCAGTTGGACTTGAGTGTTTCATTTTGCCGAATAAAATATCTGATTTTTAAGCTCAAAAACACATTAAAACTACAAAAGACTTGACTGACTTAATCGCAGTTGGACTTGAGTGTTTCATTTGCCGAACAAAATATCTGATTTTTTAAGCTCAAGAACACATTAAAATCTACAAAAGACTTGACTGACTGCAGTTGGTCTTGGGTGTTTCATTTTGCCGAATAAAATATCTGATTTTTTAAGCTCAAGGACACATTAAAAACTACAAATGACTTGACTGATTGCAGTTGGACTTGAGTGTTTCATTTTGCCCAATAAAAAACTACAAATGACTTGACTGACTGCAGTTGGACTTGAGTGTTTCATTTTGCCGAATAAAATATCAGATTTTTTAAGCTCAAGAACATATTAAAAATTACAAAAGACTTGACTGACTGCAGTTGGACTTGTGTTTCATTTTGCCGAATAAAATATCAGATTTTTTAAGCTCAAGAACACATTAAAAACTACAAAAGACTTGACTGACTGCAGTTGGACTTGAGTGTTTCATTTTGCCGAATAAAATATCTGATTTTTTAAGCTCAAGAACACATTAAAAACTACAAAAGACTTGACTGACTGCAGTTGGACTTGGGTGTTTCATTTTGCCGAATAAAATATCTGATTTTTTAAGCTCAAGAACACATTAAAAACTACAAATGACTTGACTGGCTGCAGTTGGACTTAAGTGCTTCATTTTGCCGAATAAAATACCTCAAGAAGACTATCAACTTACAAATGACTTGACCGCAAGATAGGAGTCATTCCGAGAAGCAAGTGCGATTCCGATCGTACTCCCGAACACAAAGGTCTACATATAATCTTCTCCTCATGATTACGTAGTTTCTAACTAGCAGATGGTTCTCTTCACGGTCGAGGGGAGTCTTCCAACAGAGAGAGATATACTGCAGACACTGCTATCTCTGTTGGAAGAGGATGTTATAATCCCTGCGGAAAGCCCCTGGGCTCTGCAGGATTCCTTTCGAGAGAAGATCCTTCACCGACCCAAAGGAGCCATTTGGTTCGGTTTACTCTTGAAAGGATCCGCGTCTGACATACTAGTGCGGCCTGCAAGGTTCAACTGCTTTCCCGGAAGAGAGCATTTGGGGGTGGTATGGATTTGGCTAGTATTTTAAGGAACACTGTTAAGAAAACTGTATTAGATATAATTAATTTCATTATAAGATTTTTTTGTATATACGAGACAACTCTAATATTTCATCACATTAATGATCGTATTTAATTACATATATAGCTTTTATATTGAAACAAAAAATGCCCATTAAAGTTCATATTTAATTATATTTATAATTATTTTTTAATGAAACAAGATACCCATCAAATTCAAAATGTTCTGCAAAATATTGGTATTTTCTGCAAAGCGACACCATCAACAAAACTGTTTACGATAAAATGGGGTTCCCATTCACCGGAACAAAACAGCAAAAACTTAAGATTACACATATTTTTCATTTATACAAAACAGACTTGGAAACGCAACCAATAGTCAAATAAAGTATACTTAATTTACATCATTTTTCATACAAAAACTCTTAAGGAAAACTCGACTAAAGTTCATAGACTATCTACTGTATATATTACGTCTTTGTAAGAAATAAAAAAAAAACCGTGAAATATATTTTAATAAAATGAAAATATTTTACCTGATAATTTCGTACCATACCCTGACGGAAATAACGTACCGTACTGCAGGATTAATCGAGTGCTCGATTAATCCTACCGTACCGTACCGTACTTTCCATTAAGACATCCTGTGACAAACAAATAACTCCCAAAGATAAAACAAAAATTTACGTAACAAATGACACATGACATTCGCTACCTTACCTCAAAATTAAATGAAACGCTGAAATACAAACACTTTTCAATAAATCGAATCGACCTCTCTTGCAAGGAACGACGGATTCCAACCTGGGAATTCTCAAGTGAAACCTGTAATCAGGGCTTCGAGGCCATAATTCCAAAGCAAATCACATCGGTCACATTTTCCTCTAATTGGCTTTCAAGGTCTGGTAACTCTTTATCCTCCGTATCTCATTATGACAATTATACCCCGACGGCAGGTCGTACCAATTAACATTTCTCCTCCACGTCGTTGTTTTCTCAGCTTGTAGACAAATATTTTATCTCTTTTACCTAATTGTCCGCTGGGAGAGAGAGAGAGAGAGAAGAGAGAAGAGAAGAGAAGAGAGAAAGAGAGAGAGAGAGAGAGAGAAAGAAGAGGAGGAGGAGAGGAGAGAGAGAGAGAGAGAGAGAGAGAGAGAGAGAGAGAGAGAGAGAGAGAGAGAGAGAGAGAGAGAGAGAGAGAGAGAGAAGAGAAGAGAAGAGAAGAGAAGAGAAGAGAAGAGAAGAGAAGAGAAGAGAAGAAAGAGAGAGAGAGAGAGAGAGAGAGAGAGAGAGAGAGAGAGAGAGAGAGAGAGAGAAGAGAAGAGAAGAGAAGAGAAGAGAAGAGAAGAGAAGAAGAGAAAAGAGAAGAAAAGAGAAGAGAGAGAAGAGAGAAGAGAAGAGAAGAGAAGAGGAGAGGAGAGGAGAGGAGAGGAGAGGAGAGGAGGAGAGGAGAGGAGAGGAGAGAAGAGAAGAGAAGAGAACAGGAGAGAAGAGAAGTGAAAAGAAAAGAGGAGAGAGAGAGAGAAGAGAAGAGAAGAGAAGAGAAGAGAAGAGAAGAGAAGAGAGAGAAGAGAAGAGAAGAGAGAGAAGAGAGAGAGAGAGAGAGAGAGAGAGAGAGAGAGAGAGAGAGAGAGAGAGAAGAAAAGAAAAGAGGAGAAGAGAAGAGAGAGAGAGAGGAGAGAGAGAGAGAGAGAGAGAGAGAGAGAGAGAGAGAAGAAAGAGAAAGAGAGAGAGAGAGAGAGGAGAGGAGAGGAGAGAAGAGAAGAGAAGAGGAGAAGAGAAGAGAAGAGAAGAGAAGAGAAGAGAACAGGAGAGAAGAGAAGAGAAGAGAAAAGAGAAGAGAGAGAGAGAGAGAGAGAGAGAGAGAGAGAGAGAGAGAGAGAGAGAGAGATTATATCATAGCGGAGGAACATTTCCGACGTATTACTTAAGTGGAAAACTTCAGTCAGCAATTCTAGACTGGAAAGTTTAAAAAAAGCAGACCTTGATTACAAACTTCAGTTCGGCGGTAAGTTTAGCCAATGGCTGATTCATCTGAAAGATCAGCGGACATAGTATTTATCATCAGATTTAGAATTTAATCTTTCAAGTCTGGAAAACGATTGATCCAAGCGAAGTAGACCCCAGATCCTACGATAAGATCCGGAAAGATTCGTCCATTCATGAGCAAGTTCACTGGCATTTAGGAAGTTACAAAAATCACTGATTTCTTAACAAATTTCATCAATTAATCCATAAGCTCAATGAATGACTGAAGTTTAAGCTTGATAAATAACAAGTAGGTAATCCATTCAATAACAAATTGAGATAAGGATCATATCAGCAATATCTTCAATCATTAGCAAGCCAAGGGTATCATTAATTCACCATTAACAATATAACAACAGTGACTTTATGTCACAGTAAAGCACTGTACTCACTAACGGTAGTTGACAACAAAAATACACAGTCGAGTGTTGAAAGTGTCGAAACTGTCAAGAACTCTATTCCAGACTGGAATAGTAATCACGAGTAAAATATCACTAAGAGAAGTGATTCATTTAAATCCTTAGGGCATTAATATCTACTCATTATAGTTCCTAGAACAACCCAGCATACAAAAGGTCCCGAGAGAGAGAGAGAGAGAGAGAGAGAGAGAGAGAGAGAGAGAGAGAGAGAGAGAGAGAGAGAGAGACTGTTACCCTTTCAAACTTCTGTATTTGCTTCTCCAGAAGTATTTTCGATCTCACAAAGGCACGGTCGATAATTCTGAACTTTTTCTCGGCTGGACCCGAGTCTTGGGCTGCAAAAGGGTTGCTACGCGCATTGCGAGTTGGTCAGTCAGTTCTAAGAGGCGTAGGTAGTAGCCTTCTGAGAGTGAGCATTGAGTTATTCAATGACGGCAGTTCTGCTTGATGAAAAATTTGTGAGACGTTCGGGAAGATGGATTTAAGAGACACGATATTTCATGAAAACTGCAGCACTGAATTGGTAAAAGAAAGCAAATACGTAATGCATCAGCTTTCTCTCTCTCTCTCTCTCTCTCTCTCTCTCTCTCTCTCTCTCTCTCTCTCTGTTTATTTATGAACTCCATCACAAATTCTTTTCTACGCACCACAATTTTCCCCTCCATCCTCCTCCCTCTCAGCGCTACCTCCTACCCCCTCTCCCCACCCCACCCCGCCCCTACCTTTCCTGGAGAAGTAACTTCCTCCTAATACGACCTTTCTCCTCATTTCCCTCAATCCTCCCTCCCCTCTCCTCTCCCCCCCCAAACCCCGAAGACTGGCCCACCCAATCTTTCCTTCCCAATATCCTCTCGAGTGATCAATAAATCTTGGTGTATCAACTTTTACCTGAGGTAACTGTGAGCCTGAGGGAGAGAGTAAATAATGGAATTCTCAACAAGCAAAGGTAGGCAGGAAGGAGGTTCAGCTCTTATCGGTGAAATGTCTGTTGCAATAAGCGTGTTGATGCCTTTCAATGCTGCGAGTGCAGCAGCAGCAGCAGCAGCAGAAACTGGACCAGCGCCACTGGTACTGCTATTGATGCTGTGCGGTGCTGTGCTGTGGCTGTTCCATCTGCTCCTCCTCTTTACTTTCTGTTGATGCTATACTGTGCTGTGCTGTGCTGTGGCTGTTCCATCTGCTCCTCCTCTTTACTTTCTGTTGATGCTGTACTGTGCTGTGCTGTGCTGTGGCGGTTCCATCTGCTCCTCCTCTTTACTTTCTGTTGATGCTGTACTGTGCTGTACTGTGCTGTGGCTGTTCCATCTGCTCCTCCTCTTTACTTTCTGTTGATGCTGTACTGTGCTGTGCTGTGCTGTGCTGTGGCTGTTCCATCTGCTCCTCCTCTTTACTTTCTGTTGATGCTGTGCTGTGCTGTGGCTGTTCCATCTGCTCCTCCTCTTTACTTTCTGTTGATGCTGTACTGTGCTGTGCTGTGCTGTGGCTGTTCCATCTGCTCCTCCTCTTTACTTTCTGTTGATGCTGTACTGTGCTGTGCTGTGCTGTGGCTGTTCCATCTGCTCCTCCTCTTTACTTTCTGTTGATGCTGTACTTTGCTGTGCTGTGCTGTGGCTGTTCCATCTGCTCCTCCTCTTTACTTTCTGTTGATGCTGTACTGTGCTGTGCTGTGCTGTGGCTGTTCCATCTGCTCCTCCTCTTTACTTTCTGTTGATGCTGTACTGTGCTGTGCTGTGCTGTGGCTGTTCCATCTGCTCCTCCTCTTTACTTTCTGTTGATGCTATACTGTGCTGTGCTGTGCTGTGGCTGTTCCATCTGCTCCTCCTCTTTACTTTCTGTTGATGCTGTACTGTGCTGTGCTGTGCTGTGCTGTTCCATCTGCTCCTCCTCTTTACTTTCTGTTGATGCTGTACTGTGCTGTGCTGTGCTGTGGCTGTTCCATCTGCTCCTCCTCTTTACTTTCTGTTGATGCTGTACTGTGCTGTGCTGTGCTGTGGCTGTTCCATCTGCTCCTCCTCTTTACTTTCTGTTGATGCTGTACTGTGTTGTGCTGTGGCCGTTCCATCTACTACTCCTCTTTGCTTTCTGTTGATGCTGTACTGCGCTCTGTTTTGCTGTGTTGTGGCTGTTCCATCTACTCCTCTTTACATTCTGTTGATGCTGTGCTGTGCTGTGCTGTGGCTGTTCCATCTGCTCCTTCTCTTTACTTTCTGTTGATACTGTACTGTGCTGAGCTGCGGCTGTTCCATCTACTCCTCCTCTTTTCTTTCTGTTGATGCTGTGCTGTGAGGTGCCGTGGGTGTTCCATCTACTACCCCTCTTTACTTTCTGTTGATGCTGCACTGCGCTCTGCTGTGCTGTGCTGCAGCTGTTCAATCTACTCCTCTTTACTTCCTGTTGAGGCTGTGCTGTGGCTGTTCCATCTACTACTCTTTACTTTCTGTTGATGCTGTACTGCGCTGTGCTGTGCTGTGGCTGTTCCATCTACTCCTCCTCTTTGCTTTCCGGCAGCAATTATCATGGAGACACACGTTCCTTCCACCTGCGCGTTCGGAGTCGCTACTTCGAGTGTTTGGATTTTTCCCGGTGATCAATCACTCCGTGTTGACACCGGTCCTGCCACTCGTCGGTTTACAAGTCTCAAAGAGAAGGGGAAAAAAAAAACCTCTCGCGGCTCTTTCACAGATTTGTCTGAAAGTTGACTTAGACGCTGCGGGTGGCGTCATAAATAAGTGACAGCCGCGTAATGGGTGGTACTTGACTCTTGGCTGATATTATATAGACATCAGTT
Source organism: Macrobrachium rosenbergii (assembly GCF_040412425.1). NCBI lineage: Eukaryota > Metazoa > Arthropoda > Malacostraca > Decapoda > Palaemonidae > Macrobrachium > Macrobrachium rosenbergii. The sequence goes on along the minus strand of NC_089744.1, from coordinate 79,010,037 downwards.
AGTGTCTCAATCAGCCATAGGCAAACTTTCGTTCATAAGTCGTTATTGAAAAATCTTATTGACAAAACTCTTCCTATATATTGCTGATTTATCAAATCCTGAGTAAATCTAGGCTTGAATATAATTATTAATAAATGTAAATCACAGAGTCACGCTAAATAAAATATCCTACTGAATATATATAAATAACCAAAATATCTTAAAAGTGACACACTTACCAATCACGGTATTTTAATCATTAGTTATGGAGAATTAATCTTTGGCCATGACAAAAAATATATTTACAAAAAAGAGCTTTTATTTTTAAAAATTTTGAGTAGAATCATAAACTCCTATAATATTAATTCAAAAGTCGTAGCATATACGTTTGAAATATTTTATTTATTTGGTAAATATATTATAATTAACAAGAAAAGCAATGGAATTAAAAAAAATTGATTTCAAATACACACCTTCGATTCCTAACCCTATAATAGCCTAAAATATGTTGCATGTTTCCTTAAGATATTGATATTTACTCAGGCTGTTGTACTTGAGTCGGACAAATTAAAACTTCCAAAAACAACTCTTGCATTGAAATCCTCACAGAAAAGTCCCAGAGCCAACTCTCAAAAGTTTCCTTACGGATATGTCGCCAACTTTTGGTCATAAGGCAAGAATTCCACGACAGTTCTTATTAGATGGCAAGGTCGTATCCTGGACCACATCGCTGTACTTGAGTTTTTACTTATAAACATCTACATACACACACACACACACAAACACACACACACACACACACACACACACACATATATATATATATATATATATATATATATATATATATATATATATATATACATACAATTTTATATATATACATATATATACAGTATTATATATATAAATATATCTATATATATATTATATATAGATAATATATATATATAGTATATATATATATATATATATATATATATATATATATATATATATATATATATATATTTAAGTGTGTGTGTGTGTTTGTGTGGGAGCGTGTGTGTGTGTATACGGTATATATATGAGTGTGTGTATATACGTAAATATATATACAGTATACACACACTCATATATATACATATATTAAAATATAAATATGTACAGAAGTTTATTCTTGCGACAGAATCCTGTTCTCAGAAACTGAAAACAATGTGGATCTAAACACGTAGCGCCATTTGTGTAGCAGTGCCGTGCAGTTCAAACAAGTGAATAAGACCTACATGCTAACCTGATTCATACTTGAATGAAAAACGCAGTGAGAGACAACAAGAAATAATAGGAATGTGGCTGACAATTTATATGGGGTAATTCAACAGCTAAAAATTTTATTATATTATCATCATAATATATTATCATATATTATCATTATATTACCATTATATTATCATATAAGAACAACAACAGAATCCAAGTTAAAGCATCCTAGGACGTGAGTATGAGCATATTATTTCTGTAAAATTTCGTTAACTTAGTGGCTGTGACTCAGAGAGAGAGAGAGAGAAGGCTAAGCTTCGATTCGTATGTGAAGTGATTTAGATACAATCAGTGTCCCATTCCTACGCGGTTCACCTACTGATTAAACAAGGTACATAGTAGTCAGTCGAATGTGGTGGGTCACAGCTTACTTGGAGAAGGGAACAGGGCTAGCACCATCATTCCAAACTATGCGAGGAAGAGATAGGGATGTATTTAGTTCCTTGCAGTATTGTTCATCTATTTACCCTTTTATTATATAATTTATAGAGTAGTCACTTGAATGTGGTGGATCATAGCCTGCTTGGAGAAGGGAACAGGGCTTGCAACCTCCTCCCAAAATAGGTGGAGAAGAAATTTGGGTGTATGTGATTCCATGTAGGATTTATGATGAAATCTATGTCGGCGAGAGTGGGCGTTCAATGGCAAGGAGAAAAACGGAACATGTTGCAACATAAAGGAAGAAAAGACAAACAACTGATTTTGAAAAATGACGGAGATATTTATGAACGTCGCGACAGATCCAAGAGGAGCATAACTGAGGGTGAGGTGATTTCTTTAATTAAACAAGGCGTTCTCCGGCAACACGGGAATGACTATAACGAGGGAAAATAAGTGCCTACAGGAATGTGTCAATATCGGTTCTGACACTTCTTCTGTTTCTCCTACACAAGTTTAATCCCTACTGGCTGTCCAGCAAATGAACAACGACCATTATTACCTATACATCGAACTGCGTGGAGACTGTAGCAATATACCATTCAACTTTAAAATTTGCTATTCGTCTTTATGTCATCAATACCCGACTTATGTATACCTGCTAATTTGAATGGTCAAGCTCCAGAAATTCTCAGTTTTACTGGCCATAAAATATTCGAATTTTGGAAATCTCACTTTTACTATTATTTGTGGAAACTTTTCTGCATGCCAAGAAAGTACTACGACATAGTACTCATCATACCATGTATATATATATATATATATATATATGTGTGTGTGTGTGTGTTGTATATGGATATAATGTAAATATGAATATACAGTATATGTATATATATATATATATATATATATATATATATATATATATATATATATATATATATACATATATATATATATATATATATATATATATATATATATATATATATATATAAATTTATATATATGTGTATGTGTCTCTGTGTAAGTATACTTCGTCTGAGTAACTAATTAATTATGCAATTTTATATATGTGTGTGTCTGTGTAAGTATACTTCGTCTGAGTAACTAAATTAATTATGCAATTTTATATATATATATATATATATATATATATAATAAAAAGAGCCTACAACTACCAATTATGTAAAACATATCTACATTAAAAAACATGCAATTAAGTAAGTGCATATAGCCTATAGTCAAATACAGTACCACACTCATAAATTATACCGTAAATATACTGTACTGCCAATTTCACACTCACAAAAATACAAAAAAAAAATCTATCGTTTCCCGTCCAGAAGATAACACGATGAGGCGAGAATATGCTATAAAAATGAAATGGAAATTGTATATAAAAGGGAATTTCTATTGATAAAAACTTTCACAGATTTCGTTCAATAACAGACGACAGAAAACCGGACCATTTTTGCAAAACAGCCCAGAAAAAAATATTTTCCATTGAAGATATCGCCAGAATACCAAATATTCAGTATTTTTAGATATTACGACAATGTTTATTGGTACAATTTACTATTTCAGTCATTTCCAGCGTTTGCACCTAAACTGTGCCGACGCTCGAAAAATTTCAGGCACTAAAATGCAATTGATCTCTCTCTCTCTCTCTCTCACATTTAGATAGCTTGTACAATTTTAAATATATATATATATATATATATATATATATATATATATATATATATATATATATATATAGATGTATATATATATATACATATACAACATACTTCCATACATACATAATATATATATATATATAAACATATATACATACATATATATATATATATATATATATATATATATATATATATATATATATATATATATATATATATATGCATATAATATAATGTATGTGTATATATACATATTATTATTATTATTATTATTATTATTATTATTATTATTATTATTATTATTATTATTCAGTAGATGAAACCTGTTCATATGGGACAAGCCCACAGGGGCCACTGACTTGAAATTCAAGCTTCCAAAGAATATCATGGTGTTCATTAGGAAGAAGTAAGAGGGAATGAAGAGAAACACAGAACGAAGAGATCCTACTAATTAAAAAAAAAAATAAATAAATTAGTAAATGGACAGACAGATAAAAATGTATCAAAATGCAAGAAGAATAGTATTAGGGTAGTAATGCACTGCATTTTCACTTGAACTTCTGAAGTTCCAGCTGCACGACATCCTCTGGGAGGCTGTTCCACGGCCCAACGGTGTGAGGGATAAAGGACCTCTGGAACTGAGAAGTTCGACAGCTAGGCACATTTACTGCATATTGATGCTGCTGCTATATATATATATATATATATATATATATATATATATATATATATATATATATATATATATATATATATATATATATATATATATATATATATATATATATATATATATCTATATATATATATATTATATATATATATATATATATATATATATATATATGTATGTATATATGTATATATATTATATACATAATAAATAATATATAATGTGTATATATATTATATTATATATTATACATATATATATTTGTCTACGTAATTATGTATGTATACATAGTACATAAAGTATACTTAGACAGCTATATAGATCTTCAATTTCCCCTCAGAATTTTAGACGAGATGAATAATAGCGTCGTTCCTTTGTATCAAACAGACAGAAGTGACAGTAGGAATTATAGGGCAAATATTGCTTAGGATACCTTGAAGGAATATGATAGGATATACGTAGAGAACAACTGATAAGGAGTCGATGATGGAAGAGGGTGTGAGTGGATCAAGTGTTTATTATGGAATGCTTAAGTGAGATGATAAAAAAAAAGGAAAGCTTTACAAGGGCCCACTTGCACCTACAAAATTCTTATGATATAATTAAAAGGATTGCAATGTAAATGTGCTATGTAAGTATATTACAGAGGGTACTTTGTTGGAAGTGATCAATTGTTTTGCATTATGCATGCATACATAAATAATCATATATATATATATAATATATATATATATATATATATATATATATATATATATATATATATATATATATATATATACTGTATATATATATATATACATATAGAATATGCAGAAACTAGACTGGACAATTTAGCATAAAACTGAGTTTTCAAAAAAACGTTGTGTTGTGTCTCCTTGGCTACTTAATATTTTATTGCAGAAAGTGATGCAATATGCCACCGAAAGGTTATCAGATGCAAATGCAGAGTTGTGAGGCGAGAAAAGTGATCGTAATGGAGTGCAAAATGGCTAAAGGAAACACTGAGGATCGTGACTAGAAACTGAACTTACAAGACAAAAGTCTGAAAGTATAGGATAGAGAGAAAAAGTTAGAAGCAAGAGTATGAACTTTAGACGGTGCCCTAAGTAAAAGCCAGGAATGCGAAACAATAAATGTTATTATGGATGGAAGATGAAGAGGAAGTGGCTGACACATAGAACAGAATAGAATATATAATTTAGGCCGAGGGTTAAGCGCTGGGACTTATGAGGTCATTCAGCGCTGAAACGGAAAGTGACAGTAAATAGGTCTGAAAGGTGCAACATGAGGAAAACATCGCAGTTGCACTATGAAAAAATTGTCAAGGGAGAGTGGAAAGTAAGAAGGAAGAAAGAGAAATATGAACGGATGGTACAGTAAAAAAAAAACGAAAGGGGTTGCAGCTAGGGGGCATGAGGTCCACTGACGGCACTACCCCACCACGGGGGTTGACACAAATAGGTATTAGCCAGTCATTGCAATGGATGATTGCAAGATCATGAAATGAAGAATACTGTCGTGTACACTATAAGCCAAAGCTAGAATGCACGTAGGGGTTTCTAAGCCATAGCTAGAATGCAAGTGGGGATTTACAAGCCAAAGTTAGAATGCACGTAGGGATTTATAACCCAAAGCTAGACTGCATATAGGGATTTATAAGCCAAAGCTAGAATGCACGTAGGGGATTATAAACCAAAGCTAGAATACACGTAGAGATTTAGAAGCCAAAGCTAGAATGCATGTAGGGGTTTCTAAGCCAAAGCTAGAATGCATGTAGGGATTTACAAGCCAAAGTTAGAATGCACAAAGGGATTTATAAGCCAAAGTTAGAATGCACGTAGGGATTTATACGCCAAAGTTAGAATGCACGCAGGGATTTATAAGCCAAAGCTAGAATGCATGTAGGGATTTATAAGCCACAGCTAGAATGCACGTAGGGATTTATAACCCACAGCTAGAATGCACGTAGGGATTTATAAGCCAAAGTTAAGAATGCACGTAGGGATTTATCAGCCAAAGTTAAGAATGCACATGGGGATTTATAATCCAAAGCTAGAATGGATGTAGGAATTTATAAGCCAAAAATAAGAATGCACGTAGGGATTTATAAGCCAAAGCTAGAATGCATGTAGGGATTTATAAGCCACAGCTAGAATGCACGTAGGGATTTATAACCCAAAGCTAGAATGCACATAGGGATTTATAAGCCAAAGTTAGAATGCACATAGGGATTTACAAACCAAAGTTAGAATGCACATAGGGATTTATAAGCCAAAGCTAGAATGCACGTAGGGGTTTATAACCCACAGCTAGAATGCACGTAGGGATTTATAAGAAAAGTTAAGAATGCACGTAGGGATTTATAAGCCAAAGCTAGAATGCACGTAGGAATTTATAAGCCAAAGATAAGAATGCATGTAGGGATTTATAAGCCAAAGCCAGAATGCACGTAGGGATTTATAAGCCAAAGCTAGAATGCACACAGGGATTTTTAAGTCAAAGTTAGAATGCATGTAGGGATTTATAAGCCAAAGTTAGAATGAATAAGCCAAAGTCAGAATGCACATATTTTTATAAGCCATAGCTAGAATGCACGTAAGAATTTACAAGCCAAAGTTAGAATGCACGTAGGTATAAGCCAAAGTTAGAATGCACGTAGGGATTTATAAGCCAAAGTTAAGAATGCACGTAGGGGTTTATAACCCAAAGCTAGAATGCACGTAGGGATTTATAACCCACAGCTACAATGCACGTAGGGATTTATAAGACAAAGTTAAGAATGCACGTAGGGATTTATAAGCCACAGCTAGAATGCACGTAAGGATTTATAAGCCAAAGTTAAGAATGCATGTAGGGATATATAAACCAAAGCTAGAATGCACATAGGGATTTATAAGCCAAAGCTAGAATGCATGTAGGGATTTATAAGCCAAAGTTCGAATGCTTGTACGGATTTATAAGCCAAAGTTAGAATGCACGTAGGGATTTATAAGCCAAAGCTAGAATGCAACTAGGGATTTATAAGCCAAAGCTAGACTGCACATAGGGATTTATAAGCCAAAGTGAAGAATGCACGTAAGGATTTATAAACCAAAGCTAGAATGCACATAGGGATTTATAAGCCAAAGTTAAGAATGCACGTAAGGGATTTATAAGCTAAAGCTAGAATGCACATAGGGATTTATAAGCCAAAGTTAAGAATGCAGGTAAGGATTTATAAGCCAAAGCTTGAATGCACGTAGGGATTTATAAGCCAAAGTTAAGAATGCACATAGGGATTTATAAGTCAAAGCTAGAATGCGCGTAGTGATTTAGAAGCCAAAGCTAGAATGCATTTAGGGATTTATAAGCCAAAGCTAGAATGCACATAGAGATTTATAAGCCAAAGCTAGAATGCACATAGAGATTTATAAGCCAAAGCTAGAATGTATGTAGGGATTTATAAGCCAAAGCTAGAATGCACGTATGGATTTATAAGCCAAAGCTAGAATGCACGTAGGGATTTATAAGCCAAAGCTAGAATGCACGTAGGGATTTATAAGCCAAAAATTAGAATGCACATAGGGATTTACAAGCCAATGCTAGAATGCACGTAGGGATTTATAACCCAAAGCTAGAATGCACGTAGGGATTTATAAGCCAAAGCTAGAATGCACATAGGTATTTATAACCCAAAGCTAGAATGCACATAGGGATTTATAACCCAAAGCTAGAATGCACGCAGGTATTTATAAGCCAAAGCTAGAATGCACATAGGTATTTATAAGCCAAAGCTAGAATGCACGTAGAGATTTATACAGCAAAGCTAGAATGAACGTAAGGATTTATAAGCCAAAGTCAGAATGCATGTAGGGATTTATAAGTCAAAGTTAAGAATGCACGTAGGGATTTATAAGCCAACGCTAGAATGTACGTAGGGATTTATAAGCCAAAGTTAAGAATGCACGTAGGGATTTATAAGCCATAGCTAGAATGCACGTAGCGATTTATAAGCCAAAGTTAAGAATGCACGTAGGGATTTATAAGCCAAAGCTAGAATGCATGTAGGGATTTATAAGCCAAAGCTAGAATGCACTTAGGGATTTATAAGCCAAAGCTAGAATGCACATAGGGATTTATAAGCCAAAGCTAGGATGCACGTAGGTATTTATAAGCCACAGCTAGAATGCACGCAGGGATTTATAAGCCAAGGGATTTATAAGCCAAAGCTAGAATGCACGTAGGGATTTATAAGCCAAAGCCAGAATGCACGTAGGGATTTATAAGCCAAAGCTAGAATGCACGTAGGGATTTATAAGCCAAAGCTAGAATGCACGTAGGGATTTATAAGGCAAAGCTAGAATGCATGTGCTGTAGGGATTGCTAAGGCAAAACTTCATGTATGTGTAATGTGGATATTAAATGCGAATGAAACAGAACAGATTGAAATTTTTTAGCTGCACTGTTTGCTTATTACGAATGTGTTACGGGTAATAATCATTAAAAGGGCGGGAAACACGAATGCAAGTAGAAGAAAAAGTACAAAGACTAATGTAAGTGAAAAGATGGACAAATGGGTTGACAGAACTGGACATATGGAGGTTTATAATTCGAAAGTGCTGGGAGGAAGTAGGACGGGAAGACCTTAATGAACTAAGTGGAATGAAAGAAGTACCATTTATCTCCCTCATTCCTGTTTGGTTGCATGAGGTTGCTTTTCCATCAAGAGCATAAGTGGCATTAGCTATCATTTTTTTTTTTATGATGCCTTAATATCTAGGAAGTAAGACAGAGTGTAAAATACTCGATAAATACCTTTTGTTAAACTTCAAGTTTCCTTCACGAGAGATTCTTCCTCGATTCAACAGTAACAATTATTCTGACTCTTCTCTAAAACCTCACCCTATCAGAGGAAACGGCTTCGAATTACCCTTGACCGAGAGTTAGTTTAGCAAGGCTTCCACAAAACGTTAATTTTTAGTTAGCTTTCAGATAATCAAGCATAAACACACCGAGATAAGTGCTTCAAATTTCTGTTGATATGCACTGCATTTCTAACGATGAAAAAATTAGCCATCTATAAATTCTTCCTTTACGTTCTTACAGTCACTGGGCCGGGACTCCTCAGTTTTCTCGTCTTGTTATCTTCTCAAAATACTGAAATAAATTCAGAAATTAAACTAATCACTCAAAAAAAAACCACACACGGTACAAACGTGTAATAACTCGTAATACCATAACCTCAAATCCACCGAACAGAGTTAGAGTGAAATCCCGTTGAATCATTTTAATGCTGGGCCCGCTCTGTGGCACAATGACACCACAAAGCACTGATTCATTCGTCCTTGGGCGCATATGCAAATCTCTCTCTCCCCGGTCAAAGGGAGGTCTCATTTCACACCGGATTCCCTTTTATCAAGGCAAAGCGGATTTAGGAGATTCCTAATCCGTGTACTGTGTACCTAAGTCAGCTGACACAAACGGTGGATGTTGCAGTTCAAATGGGAAGTCAAACAGTTCGAACAATACAGTTCACGAGTCATAAAAGAAGATTTTTTCCTAAGCGTTCACTTACAACATAAATGCACGTTGTAAAATGCATAATGTTTTCTACATTAAATACAGAAACATGATTAATGCATTCATAATGGAATCAAATGTAGACAAAACTTTGTCATGACAAAATATTTTGATACCATAACACTGGATTACTTGAACAACGAGAGAGCAAACGAAGTATTTTATACTATTTTATGTACTGCAACTTTTTTGTATAAACAAAAAAAAATCACTGAAATCCAATTACAACACAAAAAAAATTAATATCTCTCTTATTAAAAACCGTGGCAGTATACCTAAGTTATTTTGTTTTCACTTGAAAAGAATGTATGCATAAATTATGCAGTAGTTTTTTTGTGGATCATTTAAGGCAACAGGCAGCCAAGACTAACAAATCTGAGATTCCACTAAGGACCTTACAGATCATCATTAACCGCAGGATTAGTATTTTCGTTATCAACTTACAGAATGAAGAGAATAAAGTCACCGTGAATTCAAAATGAAATAAAACAGAGATGCAAGTTCCCCGCCCTGCTTCTCTCCCCCCACCCTCCCCCCAGGGGGACTTTAACCACACGAACAAACAAAAAATCAAAGTTGCAAGTCAGGACAAGCTAAGAATAATCATTTTAATATTTATTCCTATGGAAAGGAGACTTGCCACATAAAAAAAAAACTAGATATATCCTAGCAGGCTTTACGAAATTCTTTTCAATACCAGCTGACCATTTGGGCATTCTGAACAAACTTAAGCAGGAACAGAACCCTTGAAAAATAATTGTAGAGGGGGCAAAAGCTTAATAAGTTCGCCATACCCTTCCACTTTCGGCCATAACACTGCTGAGTTGAATAAATTGCTTGGAGTTGGATGGCTCCCCGGGAAGAAGGACCGCTGGAAAGAGCCCAACCTGGAAGGGAGCGTTTCCAGTCGGAGTTTTCTTCTAATGATCAAGACCAACTTTAAACGAACTGCCATACAGAAAGTTAACACATGATGGTTTCAATAGGGAGTCTCTCTCTCTCTCTCTCTCTCTCTCTCTCTCTCTCTCTCTCTCTCTCTCTCTCTCTCTCTCTCTCTCTCTCTCTCTCTCTCTCTCTCTCTCCGCAACCAAATTAGAAAGCATCACCTTAAAATTCAATACACTACTTTTTCCTGAAGCCCGTTACATTATCTTTTTTTACTAATCACAAGGATATTTTAAAATCGTAATGAGAGAGAGAGAGAGAACTGGCAGTCCAGTTATCAATTTTGCACTTTTTCTTCTCTCTTCTTTTTTTTTCTTCTTCATAACTTCGTCCAAGGCAAGTATTTTCTCCTCAACTGCATTACAAAAGGCGTGCTAATTAAAGCTTGAAATGAAGCAGAACTGCGCTTACGCGCGCAGGCGCACTCAACACTGTAAGTTCCAGCATTTCTTGCCTTAAATGACGACGGTGGGATATCCAAAATGTATTTAAATGCAACATTTTCCCCCATCGTTCGTTCGCTTGCATAGCGAGCCGCGTGCGTCATGGTCTACCAGAATTTGGAAATTTAATGATGTGTACATTTTCCAGCGTACAAGTGCGGGTGAATAATGGGGAAGCCTCTATTCTCTGAACTAGTTCCAGCATGGATCTCGAATAAAAATTGCAGCACGGAGGGTACGCCAGGATATGATTGCTTCCTCTACAGTCCGCTGTTCCATTTTGCCACTTCCCTCTTCCCTTTTTTATTTTTTATTTCCGCGTCTCTCCTCTTTCCTTACTTTCTTTTCTACTAGAATATTCTCATAACATTCTGAGTTCAGAAGGGCATTCAATTTTTCCGATTTCTCTTTTTAGAAGTTCAAAATTTTCCTTTTCTTGACATAAGCCCGAGTCTTTCCGTTCCATTACTCCTTCAGCAGTGCTTTCTGTTTCGACATCTCTCTTCTTGCAACGCAGTTTTAAGATTCTTCCATTGTGTCATTTTCTTTTCTTTCTC